>NW_022280068.1:2064013-2077575 GCF_004355925.1 Anarrhichthys ocellatus | reverse complement strand
ATATATTTTTTTTTTTTTTTTTTAAACCCACAAACTGCAGAAAAAGGCTGAGGAACATAGACTGGTGAGAAAATAAAAGCAAGAGGGTGCAGAGATGAAAACAAAGTCCCACTTTGAGACATTTCCACAGTTTGGCTTCAAAGCATCTCACTGTAAGCAACTTGTTTTCCACACAGCACGATCTGACTAATTTATTTTCTCTTTGAACAAAAATTATGGTTATTTATTATGTGATGAGGGTTTTTTGGTGGGGTGTGAAGGAGAGGGGAATCCAACTGAATGTGCACAAGTGAGACAAAATAAATTGTGTCCCAACACAGAATGATACAACTAGTAAACAGTTTTTAATCAGGCTGCATCATATTTTTAGTACAGTGCATGAAAAGGCTCTCTCTTTTACCACCGGCTCCACACTTTTTATTCAAAGTTTTTATTTAGAATTATATCTTTATATCTCTTTGTGCATATTGTATGCAACAAACACCAGGTTACAACAATTCTGTATCTTAATAGTTTGCGATGAAATAGATAAAAATATAAAGCGAGCAAATGTATAATCATGGACAAAGTTGTAGCGGCTTCCGTCCAGTTTTTCCACGACCAAGCAGTTGACTCATCACATGAGATTAACCTCACAGGAGATTCTTAGGAGTGCTTTTAAAAACAGACAATCTGATGCAGGATAAGGGCTTTTAACGTATCGGTAATGACATTCGGCCTGTTTTCTGGCTGACTGAACCGTTGCTTTTACAACGACCCATCAATTCAATTCAATTCAATTGATTTTGTACAGCTCAAAATCACAAATTACAAATTTGCCTCAGAGGGCTTTACAATCTGTACACATATGTCATCCTCTTTCCTGGAACCCTCACATCGGAACAGGAATAACTCCCAAAAAACCCTTTAACAGGGAGAAGAGAGGGAGAGACCTACAGAGCAACAGAGGAGGGATCCTCTATCAGGATGGACAGAAGTGTGATAGATGTCATGTGTACAGAATGAACAACATAACAGAGTTACAACACATTAAAGGTTGCTTCACTACTCCACCATAGTATCCAGCCATACAACGGTGTTTAACTGTAGGGGATTATAACCTCAAAATAAATATGAAAAAGAATTGAAAAAGTATGCACAAAATCTAATGCAAAATCTAAAGATTTTCAGACAGAGGGAGAGTGTGCTGCTATGTCTACTGGGGTGTGTTGTGTTTTTGCATTTAGGATTTAGAACAGAATACAATCCTGTAATACCACGGTGATGACAACGATATCACAGAGATGTGACCGTTAAATATTTCAGTGTAAATCAGTGAGAGCTTACAGTTTTATGATCCCGCAGAGATGGTCAGCCCAAGGGTACTGTTTTAATAAATGCAAACAAAACTATAATGACTTACTGCATGCAGGGGAGATCTAACTCATTTACACATTTCATGCATGCATGCACAGAGCCACACACACAGAGCCACAATAACAGATTTGTATGTTGGATAAGTTGGACTGCTCAGGAGTGCAAAACATGGACTACTGGCCCTATTTAACACTCCTACAAATAAGTTTCTTGTTTCAAGATACATACACTAAAGAAAAAAAACGAACTAAAAGAAACATTTAGGTCTGTTGCAGCTGACTCAATTTGGTCCATTAACTGAAAGTGAAATTGAAAACCTCAATAGTATACCACAGCCCTCAATCATGACTCGTGTTTTGATTGGAGGTTACATTGGAGGCCTTACTGTTATTAGTGATGCAGTTCTCAAGTTAATTATTTGAATTAATGATGACCAGATAGTTTTTCAGCTCAGGCAGAAACTTTGTTCGAACTAATATAATTAGCAGTCTTACAAATTCTTTAAATAAAGACTTAAAGAGCTCAGCAGAAAAGCAGCCTGAAGAGTTAAAAGGCCAGAAAGAAAACAGGAACACTCACCACCTCCACACTTTCAGTCTTCAATCCCCTGCATGTATTTTCTTGTTGTCCTGTCAGTTTGTTGGTGACAAACCAGCCCCTCAATCCCATTTAATAACACGGTTCCCTTGGCTAAAGTAAATGACAAGATCTAAATTAAAATGACCTTAATGTTTCAGCCAATAAACAACACTGTTTTCTCGACAGACACCAACAACAAATATTAGACTAAATGTCTGGGCAGTGGGTTTGAAACTCCACATAAGCCTTAACGCCATTACTTATTCAGGAACTTTATTGGTGTGTTAATAATTGATCACCTAATTAAGGGGGAAGTTGGGGAGATATGGGCTGAATGCCTCTTTACCAGTGGGCTTTTGGTAAGTGCATGGTTTGGTGGAGCTCGACAGAGAGGCGCCAATGAGAGTAACTTCTGACCAGCGTGTTGAATTCCTTTTCTTATAGATTGACCTGAGCCCGGAGAACACGGAGGGAAAGATGCACAACAGTTCCAAATAACCGTTCTGTGAGTCAGGAGAGGTTCTCTTCACTTTTCATCTCAGATTAATTTAAACATCTACTGTTGTACTTGATTCGTGTTGAGAGTCAGCCATAATGCCATTCATCTTCTCTTCATGGCCAGGTTTTAATGTTTATTTAAAGTTTCCATTTTACCATTTATATGGTTTTTTTTCTCAGAGATAGAACATCATAATCATGTCATTCCTTTTTTTGGGGGAAATAAATAATTTAAAAGCCTTACATGTAAATAACAACAACAATAATAACAATAATAATGATGACAGAATTTCATTATCTAATAATAAATATAATAATAATTTGAAGGCTGTTGACAGTGTTTTGAAACTTGCTTTTACCAATATTCACATTTCTGTCCATTGAATATTAATTAGCACATATCTAATAAGATAATGCATCATTTGGATTTCAAACATATCATTTCAGAAAACGTGTAATGACGAGTGTAATCAAGGAGGGAAGTATCATGGTAATATCTAGTATAAATATCTATTCACCTGAGGAGTCTCTCCTTAATATGCATACGACTAACAACTTCGTTAAACTATTTAAAAAAAAAACAGGAAAGAACACGTTTTTGCGTAGTGCAAATGTTGAGGAAACCCCTTCAGAGTGGTCTTCCAGACCGTGATGGTTCTATAAAGCACCATTTCCCTCACCGTCTCTGCAGGAGCCTTTTTTTCTCAGAGTGATTTCACTATCAGAGCCAACGGATTCTCCTAGAGAGCCCTTTTAAAGGAAGCCGTCTAATGCCAGCCATTCATCATCTTGTTGGAAAACACACACCAAGCCAGCAGATAAAAGTGGCATTCATCATTCCATTTATCGTACACGAACATAAATATCAGCCATTTGGGCCACACTTTTTACCCTGAACAGATTACAGTCGAAGCAATTGTAGAATGAGAGGCTCCAGTGAGACTGAGATCAGTGTTTTGCTTCGTGACTCTCCATGGGGTATTTGAAAGATTTTTCTTTTTTGTGTGGAGTATTTTGTATTTGTATATGTTTGTAAATATAAAACACCCCCACCCTTGGGCATAAGATCATCTCTGAAATCTAAACAGGTTAAAAATAGTCTCATTAAACCATATTATTATGTGGAAACCTTCTAGTTTGTAACTGTCAGAAACTGTATTCAAAATGTGACATATTTTCTACAGCGTTGCATTGCTAGTTTCCAGAAAATAGAAATGACAGTTGATTTTTATTGAGGCCCATTATATTTTCCTCCCTTTTTTGCCTGCATGAAAAATCGAATTATTGCAAAGGTAAGAGATATACATTTTTGTATGAACACTACAAAAACCATGAAAATATAAACTAATCTTGGCATCTGACATATGAATTGTATATTTGCAGACTTTTTGGCTCACTCTGTCCTGAAGAACTTGACCAGCTCCCAGCGGCAGCTGAATGCAGAATTTCAAAAACATGAACAGTGACATGACATCATTGCTCATTACATCTTTGGTCTATGTATTTTTATTATACTGTCCAAAATCTAAATAATTAACCCTCAGCATTTCTAAAGTGAAGGGAAACAATCTCACAGGGGATCGTAAGTATACAGATAACAACGTAAAAGGCGTATGAGTTCCACACTGCATTTCAACAATATTCACATGTCATTTTGTTTACATTTAACCTCAGGTATATACAGTATATTATGATTTCACCTCAACATGTCCTCAGCCTTATAATAAAGGGGTTACACTGTCTGAGTGTTTACAGCCCAAATGGAAATCCTAGGAGGACAAACTAAGATTCGGACAGCTTCAAATTCTCAGAACACTCGTAGCTAGTCTCCTATCCACACATGCGAGCGAATAAGCAGCTATTGAATGAAACACAAAACATTTGTGCAGGAGGTAAAGTTTACATTATTTGTCATGTGCTTTTATGGATTGGAACTTTTTTTTTCACAGTTACTGAAGTTTTTTTTTAATTATGTTTGGCAATAGTTGTTTATTGTTCATTCAATATATTTAAGAGTAGAAAAACTGTGAGTACTGTTTTCCACATTTGTTCATCATTTTCCAAACAAGCAAAGCTTTTAAACTAAACAAGACTGACTGAATCAAATCAGGGTGGAATTCTGGGACATGCTGGATATTTCAATCCCTACAACAACATGGAATAAATTGAGATTATTTTCAAAGAAAATGAATATGAGGTGGTAGAGACTGTTATTGATGCCGTGGTCGAGGAGGAGTTTGGACACATTAACAGGCTGACATCTGATGATGAACAAGGCCAATAAAATAAATCAACCTTGCTGCACATAAACTTAATTCTCTAATATTTAAATTCTGTATCAGATATCAGATAAAACACAAACTACAAAAAAAATCTATCCAGTTACTGTAATAAAGATTGTATTATTTTATGTCACATTTACATGTTAGACTGGTGCATAACTGAATAGTATCTTAATTACTCAAAATATAAGGTGACGATATTTTCATTGAGTGTTGAGAACAGCAGAAGAGTATTTTTCACACATTTCTAAAATGTAGTGTTCTATTCCTTCAGACTGATTTCTCCTGTGGATCCTCAACGCAAAAGTGTGTAAGAAATTATTGAAACTAAAATGATCAGTTATATTTCTTACAACTGATCATTTTAGTTTTCAATAATTTGAATGACCCTGTCTTCTCTTTTTTACTGCCCTCCTTCTGCCTCACCTACTACCATTTGGTGATTCTGCAGGTTTGTTGTACTTTACAATTCAGTATCGCCTATATTCATGTTATTAGACATATATACTATATATTATGAAGCAAAAAACACGGTGAATCAGCTTATCTTATATGTGTTGTGAAGGCTTTTTGCTTGAACATTCAAGGTTCTTGTACTAGCACATGTTGAAATAAACATTGAATAAAAATAGAAGTAAATGAATATTTGATATCAGCTATTATGTCAACATGTGTTAGTGTTACCAGTGCGATTTGATTAAGAATCTGCGTTTCTACTACAGTGATTAAGCAGTTGCTAAGCTGCTGGTAAACTAAGCCGATACTGCTGCAATATGACTGGTGAGTCCTGTGCATTTCCATTTCTATATTTATATCAACCTACCATCCAAAGATTATTAATGCTTACAACTTCATCCATCATATTCTGATGAAGTCAAAGAACAGACCTGACAATTAATAAAAGGTCAATACTGGGCTGATGTGTTGGGAAATTGATGTATTAATATAACCCTAACCAATTTGGCATTACAATAAACAGATTGCTTGATTTTAATCAGCGCAATTAATATATGAATTAATAAGAAATAAATAAGAAAGGAACAGTGGTCTCCAGTAAAAAAAGAAAAGCCTCATCCAAACATGCCACAAAGTGGGACACTCTTCAATGAATCAATCAATAGAAACTGAATAGGTTAATTATCCAATATGCTTGATTAATCACTTTGTTAGAAAACAGAATGAGCGATGCAGTGGCATGATGAGAAATAGGAGCTTTTCTGTGTGAGCGGCAACACATCAATCAATACTTATAGTGTCGGTTAATAGTCGCACTAATTGCCCAGCAGTGTCTGATGGATGATGTTAAGTAACATGGCTGCCAGATGAGAACATGACAGCAGAATGTCAGAAACAAATGAAGAAAGAATGAGACGGGGAAGCCATTATAGATGCATCATAACAATTCAATATATTTAGACTTAAAATTAGCAATTTCTTTTATTTTAATATAACAGGTTTATTATTGCTCTTGAAAAAACAAATCTAATGGCTCATTGTTTTTTATCTAAATATGTTCATGGCTTTTAAGTTCAGCTCTCACAAGATATTATATAATGCTGCCATGCTAACTTGCTAGTATTTAGCATGTCGGAACCAAACAACCTTGACAAGCGGAAGTTTCTAAGTGCTGAAGATGTCAGGGATTATCTTGACTTCATAAAGTCAGCCAATAGGATTCATCCTCTAGCCAACATGAATACCTGGGCCATAGTGTACAGGAAACCCAGACCACCTCCGCCCAGCCTCCTTCACAGAGCACGACATCTCATCAGTAAGGAAGAGGATGCTTCTGTGAACAACAGACTGCTGAACTTTTCATGGCACAAACCGGGAGATGTTTCAAAATCTTTGACCAGGAGTCAGTGATTGGTCGGAGAAAGATCAAAGAGAAAATTTGACTTCAGACGGCAAAGACCACCTCTGAACCGAGACCTGCGGTACAATTTAACGACATACATGGTGCTGAAGAAGACTGTGAGATGGGTTTGAGCTGTGATTATTTTGTTCTAGCTGATTGTCGACAAGACATTTAAGTCTGTGGGCTGACTAACGTTGCAACTCTTAGAGGCTAAAATGTAGCAAAAAAATATATAAATGAATATAGAAACCAGTGCATTTCATGGGCCTGTCGATTTGATTTGTAACATTTTACTCTTTCAAAAACTGACAAACCAAGACTTGTGGTATGAACTGTAGAACCATTCACATATGGCACTATATATTATGCTGAACTTATGATCAGATTCTTCAGGGCAACACATTTTCTTTTTGATATTAGTAGTGCATTTAGAAGATTTGATGGACCGATTGATAGATGCATGTGAACTTTTCGATTCCAAATGAATGCCCTGCTTACTGAGTGAAAGGTCAGGGAGAGATGAGAGATGATAATGATTTTTTAATGATGGTTCTGAAAGGCACCACATTTGCTTCTCATGTGAAGTGCTTTGAGGGGGAGAAAGAGTTACGTAGAGCTGGAGAAGACATGAGTCTGACAAGCACAATTGGCCCACCCCTTACATTCAGCAGATGAACAGCAAGACCTTACAAGGCCTCGCCATTCTGTTCACTCCGTAACTATAATATCGTGTGATGTAACGGCATGAAAAAACTATTTGATGGAACATCTTTTACTTTAGTTACATTTTAGTTAAAAAGTTTGAGTTAAAAGCAAAGCAGTGCACTGAGATGGAACACACGTTAAAGAAGGTCAGTTTTCAAAGGCCTGGCTCATTTTGAGAGACTGCTTCTCAGCAGGTTTCCTGTTCAGCAGTGGCAAAAGGAGTGAAGAAATAAAATGAGGGTATTTACAGAGAGCGAGAAAGGACAGAATCTAAATTAGCAGAAGAGAATTACAGAAGAGAGTGGAGTCTGTAGATGAACGATTAGCAGAGATGATAAAGAGAGGATCAGGATTTCATAGTTAATTAGATGTGTTCACATCAGATGTTATTTATAGTACTAAACATATTCATGTGTCTTAAAAAATCATAATTTTTGTGTTATTGTTTTAAGTGTAATTAGTAAAAGGAGTGTATAGGTTGATGTTCAATTTACTGGGCATGGACAATAAAAGAGGAATTCATATTTTGATTGAAGTCACGCAGCCTCAAAGAACAATACATTTCACACAGTATGAGATAAATCTGCCTGAGCTAATGACTGAACCAAACAGTAAAGTGAGTGTACATTCAGTACATCAGGAATTCACTTCTTGCTGTTAAGAACAATATTAAGAAGACGATAAATTCATTAATGTCTGTGACCCGTTGATACTTAGAGGGCTTTCAGCTTCCTAAAGTTGGTAAGTATTATTGGCACCTCATCAACTCATATATGTGTTAGATCACATTAATGAAACATTGACTGCCGTGCATTTTGATATATTCCAAACACTGGAGATTAGCTGTAGATGGGAAATGCATTGCCAAGACCTTGATAAGAATCAAAGAAATATATTAGTCAAAGGACTACACACTTTTTTCCACACAGTGAAGAGACTTTACATTAATCAAACAGCCCAGTCATATATGGCAGATGCAGAGACATGAGGACCTCATAAAGTAACGACATGTGGAAGGAGATTCCAGAGCAGGTGAACTGTGTGACATTCTAGCACACAATGGAATAAAATAAAAGTGATTCACAGCCTTCCAAACCAACGTCAATGCCACAGCGGGGCCAGTGCCAGGATTTGTCATTATTTGTCATTGTTCCAGACAGAGGCAGTGACATCATGCCCAGAACTGAAATTGTTTATTGGTGGATAGCTTGTGTGTTGGTAGGCAACTGTGTCTCCTCAAACCTCTCACATCCTACTGAGTAAAGATGAATCGGGGCATTGCATTTCTTTTAAAGACCTTTTAGACCGTCTTAATTGCAGAAAATGCATTAAAATGCATCTTGTCTGGAGATGGTGTCTAGATTCCACATGATTACATTTATACCTGGTATTAATATGTGTTTGCAATGTCCCCATTGTTTACCTTCATGTGGTCAGGCATGGCTTATAGGGGGTAATATACTGTTAGAGCAGCCAATCTACATGTGGTTTCATTAATGGATGTGAGAATTGATGATGGATAAATTACAAACCATTACTAATCACTCTGATTGAGCAATTTCTTCTCTGGACACATAAATGGTGAATGGACTGTATTCACAATGCAGTCGCTGCCAACCATGACAGTCACTGTGTGTACATGTCTATATCTTTGTGTCTGCGCACTCATACCTCTTCTTGAGTCTTTTGGGGAATTCTAGCGGAGTTACCCAAGCTGTGAGGCTCTGGCTCTATTTCATCACAACGGGAAGCAGCACTTCAACTTTAGTCAGAAGAATCTGCAAAGCAAAACAAAAACAGATCTCAGCTTCCATCAAATAATATCAAACTGATTACATACTCAAAAATTGGCCCCAGTGACATGAGCAAAGGTGAATGAAAACAGTAGGCACAGTCTTAGATAGGGACGGTTGCATCAAGTACATAATTGCTGTTTCAAGTCTGCACATTTGTCATTAAAAAATATGCGAGTGGTAATATTTTGGATATACTGTAGAATTTTTTATCAGGTCAAACATTGTACTGTATATGTGCATTTTGGACTTCAACTGTCATTTGTTGCAGTCTTTTAAAAACGTTATATATTTGGCATTAAGAAAGATTAGAAGGCATTACAAGGTATCATAAGTGCATTACGAGCAGTGTGAGAGAATAATTATTAAATGTTAATACTTTTTTAATACTTGCCTGGTGATTATATTGTAATCATTTGATGTGAGCTTTTAGTTGGCTTATTGTCTGCTTAAAATGCAACACCTTACACAATGTCATTTGTGCTTGTGTTTGCTCTCTCACCACACACATCAATTTAAATTCTGCATTTCAATCATTGTGGTTCGTATCCTTTTCATGGAAGCTGTTGCAGCCAGGAACAACCATTAGCCTGTGTTTTCATGCAGCTACGTGTGCGCAGGATCTAAAGGACCTCCACCTCTGTGATAGGCCAGGAATTGTTGTGGCTGAGGATGATAAATATCATTCACTCAGCTGCTGAAGAATATAAGGATGCAGAGTCAGAAACAACAGTGACACAAATGTTCCGCAAACAAAATGGACATCTTAACTTCTTTTCCAGTATGATATCCCATCTTACAATAATTTATTCTTAAAAATTGTTTAATACTATATTTAGCTAGTGAATATGTTTTATTTGGTGTTGTGTTGAGTGATTTCTGGAATCAATCAATCAAAGTAGAATCAATCAATCAGCCTTCAAGGCCACCGGAGGATGGAACATCTCTTATATAGTATCTGTTACTCATAGAAACAGTTTAATGAATGAAAAAACCTTCCCTGTGGTGGCAAAACTCACAATTTAATCATCCTACATCCAGTTTGGAACTAGTTTTCTTTTTCAAGCACATAATCAGTCACAAGTCACAATTAACTTATACATAACAGTAACAACATAACACACTAGCTGAGAACAAACTCAGCTAACCCCTGGCTCTTTCCAATATAGAGCCTTGGCTGCCACCTGGCCATTGATTATTTGGATGGTATTGTTTTGTATCATCAAAGCTTAAAACAAACTGTAAGTTAGTTGGCTAAATGGCATTGAAGTAGCCATATTAAAATTGGTGTATTGTAACCAGCACAATGCTTAAGATCATGTCCTTGTTATTTTTTAACGCAACATCAACTTGTCAATGTTGGTCAGTCAGCCCTTCCAACAATTTGGTGACAGGGAAACTAAAACTAATGGAGCTCCATGGAATTTGGTCTAAATATTGCAATGCAATCGCCTGACAAGAACTTCACTATTAGGCAATTCTGCAAAAACCTGGATAACGTTCAACCGATGTTTTTCTTATTTCTTTAATTCTGACTTTTTGCAGTATTTGGGCTATGGTCAGGGTTAGGCATTTTAAATGCTTGGAAAAGGTTAGACAGGGTTAGGGTGACGGTTCATTAATTAACACTAACATCAACATTAATTAACAGACATTATTGCAGGTCCGTCACAATATGTAAACTCTGGTCTCCTCCATGAAAGTCAGACATACTACATGCTCATCCACCTCCCTGACCTCCACTTCGCTACATAAATATTGCGCACTTATTCCTGCACTGGCACCAAAGTTGGTATTGGACCTAAATGTTGAGGTGCAGAATCTCCCAATATACTGTAGATGTAATTTGCATCGCTACTGGGCTTCAATATTCATGGTCATGAGTTGATGAATTTCTTTTAGTGCTATCAAGCTCAATGCAGGATCAATTCATGGTCCTCACATGCATTCATTCTTCTATTGAGATAATTTGAATGAGTGCATGCTCTTTGCTCTAGTACCATCCACATGACATATGAAGTGGATCTTTAATAACAGCATTTGAATATTTTGCATAACATGTGTTGTTGGAAGTTGTGCTAAAGAAGAGACTGAACTCTATTTGCCCACTATTGAATTGCTGTAATAATAACTACACCCTACCTCACTCACCTCAACTGTGAAAATGTGTCATTCTGAATCTTTTGGATTTAATCTCATGCTCTCCATCTAATACAACAAAACATGTGGACATTTTCCTTATTTGCAATTCAAGAAACAGAAGGCAATAAAGGAAGATAATCTACAACAAGAACATAGTATAGTCATTTGAGTATGCATGTGCTCTGCATTCCGGGATACATTGGTTGAACTGCAGGTAATAAAGGAGGCTTGTAGGAGTTTTGGATCAAGAATCCCATTTCTCCCACACTGCCGTTTCCAGCAGAGAAAACACTTCACATGAAGTGTTCATAGTGGAGTGGATCTGTTGTACTTGACAATACATTAGTGAAAGATGTAGTTACACTGATTATTCCACAGCCATGTAAACCTCTGCTGGGTACAGTTGATGCCATAAACCTACTGTAGGCACCAGGGGACTGTACAGTGTGCTACGTGAGCGTTTATGCCTAAACAGTGCTACATTCCAGTAGGGCCCCGGGTGTTATTTTGAATTTGGCTTTAGAAATTGAATCATAATCAATAATACGGTGTAAATCATACCAATAAGACAAATATATTTTATTAAGTAAAAACATGATCACACACCGGTATGTGCAACACAATCTCACTTCCAACTTCTAAAAAAAATATTGCAGCTTGGTCAGTGGCCCTATGCTTCAAACTATGACGCTCTACATTCCCTCCACTGTCCGTTTTGGACGTGTCAGTGACAAAGTGTCAGTTTTAGCTTGTTACATGCCCAGTGTCTTTTCAATATTAACTTCTGTATTCACAGGAAACGTACAATCTCTGCTCATTACATACATACAGTCTCAAAATAAACTTTCAACGTAAGTTTAAGGTTTACTTATCCAGCAAAAGTACTTGGTTAAGTTTAGGCAACAAAACTACTAAGGTCAAGGAAAAGATCATCGCTGTTGTTAGTAAAGTACTGAAGTTATGTAAAAAAAAAAAATAACGTTGACTTATTTCCACACCGTCTCCTGTGTTGTTCGTCACATCCAAATCTTACCTACCACCCATCCTGAACAGATTTATCGTTTGTACTTCGTCAGTACCTCTGAACATTTCATAAAGGTTTGGATGGGTTTACATTGGAGTTTGTTGAAAGCATGTACAGTATGTATCTCATCCGAACGCCAAAAGGTATATATATGCATTGTATAAGGAGGCAGTTCTGATGAGTTGGGGGTGAGAGCAGGTTGGTATGTGAGCAGACTGCTAAGTCACTTACAACCAACTCTGTCTCATCAAAATTGCATTGATGTACTACTAATTTGTTTTTCCTAAACTGTTTGGAAGATTTTCTGGGTGTACAAAGGATAGGACATTGACACAGGCGACCATGGTTTGCATCCTGCATCCCGCTAGATTAAAGATACTAAAACACTTTGGTTTAGATAAGGGAGAGACTGTGGTTTTGATTATAATCAATGACTAGAAGAGATTCAGATGCATCACTCTTCAGGGGTAGTGTTTTCTGACAACTTATCCATACTCCTTTGAATGTCCGGTAACACTTTATAATAACTACACACTATGAACATTAGTTAAGAAGAGTAAACACTTAATTCATCATTTGTAAAGCATTGTTCCTACGTTAACACTCATTAGTATGCAATTCATAACAGTTATAAATGTTTTATTGTTGATTAATAAGCTTGTCTATTATGTGTTTTGTGTTTTATTCTTGATTAGACAAGCTTATTAATCAAGAATAAAACATTTATAACTGTCATGAATTGCATACTAATGAGTGTTGTTGTAGGAACAATGCTTTATAAATGATTAATTAAGTGTTTACTCATACTTAAATAATGCTTTATAGCATGTAGTTATTATATAGTGTTACAGAATGTCCAGAAATTTACACACAGGTTTTTTGAAATATCACAAATTTGGAGTATGTCATTCTATCTGGTTGATTCAAGATGCTGGTTGCATATGTTAAGAACGTTCACATTTGTCCTTTGATGTGTATGTGCAGAAAAATGTATAAACACACACACATGGCTCAGTGGTCTAAGTATGTAATTGAAGGTGACACAAATACTAGCGACTGGCACATCAACAGCTCCTTAATTAGTACCAGCTAATGGCATATAAAGAGATCACTTGTCTAGTGCATTATAATACATAAGCACACACACACAGCTGAACACACAGAGCTTTTAGAAAAAAGGAAAATGGAACACAAAGAGAGAGAGAGAGAGAGCTGTCAGTCCAATCAGGAGGGGAACAACAGCAGTGAGGCAGAAACACTCCAGATGTCACCTCTGTATGTGTGTGTGTGTGTGTGTGTGTGTGTGTGTGTGTGTGTGTGTGTGT
>NW_022280068.1:2027916-2064003 GCF_004355925.1 Anarrhichthys ocellatus | reverse complement strand
ACACACACACACACACACACACACACACACACACACACACACACACAGTGGTGTTGCCATTAATTTGGGGGACATTACATTGACTTTCTTTCATTTCCTGGAGACTATAACTTCTACCAGTCTGATGAATGCTAACCCTTACCCTAATCTTAAACCATGTCTTCACCCTAAAATGTAATGATTTAGATTATGGGGACGTGTAATTGTCCCCATTTTGTTTCAAAAAAGGCTAGTCCCCACTTTATGACTGTGTTATCAGATTTTTGTCCCCACATGACAGGTTAAAACCTGCCCACATACACATAAACACACACACACACACACACACACACACACACACACACACACACACACGATGACACATAGACACACTCTGACTCTGTCAGAGTGCTTCACTTCACTCTTCTGGGTCACTGGCAGGTCTCACACATCATGTGCTCATCAAACTGTGAGTGTGAATTTGCGTGTGTATGTGAGTGTGTCAGCACATCAGTGCGAGAGAGCAAGAGAATGGAGGAGTGTGTATACTAGTGTCTGCACAAGTACTTTACATGCATAGACCTACATGTACAGCGACCTATATGACTGTTGACGGATAAACATCCACCCCTCTCTTTAACACACACGGGTAAAAAGAAAAAAATATATATTTTCACAATTTTGCAGTGGAATATTATCACTGATGACCACTGCAATGATCACAGTTTAGCACTAGAAGAACAGGTCCCCTGTGACTAGACCATTACTTAACACTGCCTTGCCTTGTGTTGCCCTTAACTGCTATACAGCCAAAGATGAAGCAGATTGTCTTTTCTTGGAACACAATCAATTTCTTTTGAAGAGCATGAATTTCTTTTGAATCTACCTTGTTGTTTTGGAATGCACTGAATTAACACAAGGTTAGAAATCATTACAGCCGTTTGCCTTAGAAGCTGTTGTTGATGGAAGACAAAGGAACCTCGAGGCTTTCTTCTTCTACAGTATCGGCCTTTTGAAGTCAACATTGTCATTAGAGACACAAAGCTGTACTATATGTGGAATGATTTGCTCTTGTCATGACAAAAGTGTCAGCATGAAGCAATAACAACCACTGAAAACAAGTCATAAACAAGGCATCAACTGAATGTAACAGAACCATTTTATTGGAACAAGTAATGAGAACTGCATCTACCAAGCTTTTAGTAAAAAGTATATGGTCAAGTAAAGGATCATATTTACCCAAATCATCAGCATTGTGGAAATCTATCCATTGCTCATTAAGGATCCAAACCTTGTTCCACATTGAGTTGTCTGCAACTAGGACTTTAAATATCTTGGATTAATCAATTTTACAATAAGAAAACTGACTTTTTGTGAACCTTTTGTCATGTCTAATTATGCTACAAAATGTTTTAAGAATAAATCATTTTCTACTATATCAATAAGAAATCTTCTGCTGTTTAGATGTCCGTCATGTAATCTGGGAAATACACTTTCTTACCTTCTCGTTGAGATTCAGATGAGAAGATGAATACTCATGTCTGCGCACCAAGTATGGAGCTACAGCCAGTAGGCAGTTGGCTTAGCTTTTATTAATGTACCTGATGACGTCTACTTTCTGGTTTTACCCCAAAAAATAAAAATGTAATAATAAGAATAATCATCTCACGCTGCTTATTTTAACAAAAAATAAATGGGGATACCTTCTCCTGTTAAGATCCTGAACAGGAGTTACACTGGAGAGAGTGAAAGGGCTATTCAGCTGCGATTGGTTTAATATCAGTGACAGCTCACCACTGCAACGATGTTTAAATAGTGAAGCAGCAGCTTTGGTA
This sequence comes from Anarrhichthys ocellatus, assembly GCF_004355925.1. Classification (NCBI taxonomy): domain Eukaryota; kingdom Metazoa; phylum Chordata; class Actinopteri; order Perciformes; family Anarhichadidae; genus Anarrhichthys; species Anarrhichthys ocellatus. The sequence goes on along the minus strand of NW_022280068.1, from coordinate 2,062,189 downwards.
AGTGAACTTATTTTATTTTTACATCTGCAGTAGCGTTACTACTGTGTTCATTTGTCTATAGTGTCATTTTTATGATATGGTTAATATTGTTCCCTCTGATGTGAATAATATTTGAATGGCCCGTGCTCTTCAGTGTGTGGGCCATACGTATTTTAGCGCCCCAGGGTTGATGGATTGATTTGTCATGCTTTGTTGTCATATTAATATATGTGACTGGTTCTTGTGAGTTTGTTCTGGTCATTGTGTTAATTACATTGATTTTGACTCTATGCATTGTCCGTTAATGACGAAGCATCCCGTCATGCGTGGGGTTATGGTCGGACATTTGATTCTCTGTTTGCGGTTTTGTTTTCATTAACAAAGCAAGAATCATGATCTGGAGAAATGGGGATTGTGTGGTGATTTCTTTAGCCCTGTTTGAATTAGTAGGGAACAGCTAAATGCTGCGGGGAGAGTTTGTAGCGTGTGTGCTGCTGTTGGTTTCCTGCTAAACTAATTTAGCATAGCCTCCCAGAATACACGCGCCTCAGCAGGGTACAATGTTTTGTTTCCGTGGTGGGAGTGTCAGACAGCATGCCTGTGACATTGGGTGGGTTGCCAGGTTGAGTGCAGTCTACCGAAAACATTATATTTCCCACAATTTAAGATTCTGCATTTTCCAAATGCCCTAGTATTATTCAAACGTATTGTTCGGTTCATAAGCCTCGTACCGGACAGTTTAATACGAATATGTGCATTTTTACACCCCTAGAAACAAATAATAACCGTAGCTATGGCGTCATAATGAGGTTATTAGGAGGTGGTTCAACTGTAGTAGGACAGCACTGAAGGCCCAGGTTGCCTTAACCAGGTTAGCCTAAACCTAACTAATCGTTTCACGTTAACCTTGTAGCATTGTGCATTTCTCCAAACATGATACTAAGCTCATATGAAATATCATCATGAAACTAATTTTCTAAATTTTACAAAAGGTTGACATTTAACGTACATTTAACGACTGATGTGTTTGTTCTTGCTACTGGGTTGGTACACTCTAACTGGAAAGCTTCCTGATCAACATTCCAGCCAGCAGCCTCTTATTTGTGAACTCAACCTCTTTTCAATTGTGATTCCAGCAGACCAGGCACTGACCGAGTTTTCATGAATTGTCAGAAGGCTCTAAGCATGTCATGAATTTGAAAAATAAGTTATCATGTTTCAAGGTCAGAGATCATCAACCCTGCACCATTTTCATTCCAACCAAACACTACACCAGATACCTCATTTACAGAGCTCTTGTGTGTGCGTCTATGTTTGTGTATCAGTGAAAGTGTCTTAAAGACAAAGTATATCCTCCTTTCTTTGTTAACAAAGAGTTTAATGACGCGGTTGTACAGAACATCTGTTCAGTTCTGTTCCAGCCAGAGGTCCTCCTGCGAACATGATCGTTGAGTTGTAGATCCACTCGGGTCTCAGCAAAAGTTTTCAAAAGCACCGTAGCTTGTAAGTGTCCTGTTGTGCTATGGTGTCGTGTTGCTGCCAACTCAGGTTAGCAAATCCAGTTTAGCTCCAAACACCAAGATGCTCAGTTGCAAATTAAACACATTGTTAGCCGTCACGCTGTCAGCCAGGAATACCGTTCGTACAAATCCTTTTCCTGGCTGGGTCAGGGTTGCTAGCTGTGGGGTTGGCCGGCCCTTTCTTACGATGTCCAGCTATTCTTGAAATGTCCTTCTCCAGAAAGGCTTTGCCAGTAACTCCGCCACCAAATCTGTTTCTCCTCCTCCTTCAGCCATTGAGTGTTAAAAAAACAAATAGGTAAAAAAAAAGAAAATAATCTACACCAAGCAAAACTCTAAAAAATGTCATGTCAATGTCATAACTTCTTACATATCTGTCACCTTGAACTCTCACCACTACTACCAAATTTTGCTAGCTAGCTTCAGCTTCAACAGTGACGCTAGCCCACTGACCAATCAGTGATTATTCGTTATTGCTGAGCCAGCCGCACGTTAATCCTGACGTACTTGTAGGCTACCGAGAATGTTCTGGCACATCAAAGATTATGCCCAACATGTCAAACTAAAAATCGAATTGGTTGAAGACGATGAAAATCAACAATATCATCCCCAGTTACTTAAACTGCAAAGTCTACCTAGCGGGCATCGGGCCTCTCTTCTTACCTAGAGACATACGGGTGAAATCTGATTGGATAAAAGCTCTACTTAATGCAAGCTGCACTGGAAGCAGCGCTGCAGGCTGGAAGACAGTAGCTGTGCAATGAGAAAACAAGCTAATGGGAAAAATAATTACAATACATGTAGTGTATTTATTTATTTATTTAATTTATTTAAAAGGGACCATGTACAGTTTAAACATAAATGTCACCATTCGATGCACTGTACCAGATTGTAGCTTAAGCTAATTAGCATCTGCAGTCCCTTGGCAGGTCAACAAGGACAAGACAATATCACAGTAAAAGGAAAATACATAATACAGAGATATACCACAAAACACACAAGACACCTAATACAACGCTACACACAAATAGCACATCAAAAATGAATGCGTGTCAATAAAATCAAGTTAGAAAATACCACAAGAATTGAGGTCAGTGTGTGCAGTGTTGTGCAGTTTTTAAAATACTTTTTAAGTTGGCTTTAAAAGTGCAGCACCTCACACCTTCAGGCAGGGTGTTCCACTGGTGTGTTGCTTTTACAGAGAAGGCAGATTGACCAAAAGTAGTGCGGCAAAATGGTATTGTACAGTCTCGTGTAGAGGATATTCTCGCTGATCTAATAAAAGTTGCTGAGCGAGTATATACAAAGTCATGGAGTGGAGGAGGGGCCAAACCATTTAAAAGTCTATAGACCAGGCACAAATTTGAGAACAATCTGAAATTGTTAAAGCTCAGTAGATTATGCTTCTCCAATACCCTACAATGGTGAAAGTGCAACAGCCTTTTGTCCAGTTTGCTGATATAAAGACTCGAGAGGTTTTATGGCTGTTTCACCAGCCTGCCCCCAACATGTAATGCAGTAGGACATATGTGAAAGGATCATGGCATGCATTTGTGAAAAATTATTAAATTATAAAATAGCTATAATTTTGTGATTCTGTTTAGGCCAGCAGAGAAGGCCTTGCAGGCCCTGACGGCCCACCACTGTTGAAATTAATGTTTTTTATTTTCAGGAACATGCTAATATTTTGCCAAAGATTTATGATCAGATTGGAAATAAAGAGAGGCACTCAAATAAAGACAACTGGAAACAGAGAAATGCCAACAGACTGATGCCTCACAGAGTGACATAGGCAGCATAACAAAGAGATAATGTAAAAATAGCATCCACTCGTATATACACACAATGATGCTTCAGAATGAGAGGAAGATGATACATTTGTGATCATCAAGCCTCTTTCACAAAACAAATGATCAGATTTGATTTTAAAGTATACTCACAAATGTTTTCACAAACATTTCAGCATTCATAAAAAAGAGCGTATATTAAGAACTACACATGTTTAAAGTAGAAAGCAACAACAGTGCAACAACAGTGCATGTGCTGTTATCATGCACTTGTCCTCATGAGCAGTCTTGAGGACAGAGTGTGCCGCTTGGGACTGCAGATGGCTCATCATTATCTTTCAACTAGCAAGGGCAATGCTCCTGGATCTCCGCAACAGCCCGGAGCTGAGACTGAGAGGGGGAGAGAGAGACCCCAGCTCGTCCCTCCACATGTCCAAATGATCTCTGCTCTCGCCTCCCTGGACACGAGGACAGTCCAGAGGGAGGTAGGTGACCTGTGCGGCATACTGTATCTCAAGCATCTGTCAGCCACACGCTCACAAATGCACCAGTTGGTACTATTAAACTGGGATAAACTCCGCAGTAACACAGATTTAGATAAGAGGACTACAAAGTTCCTCTAGGCTTCACTATTCATTACACCCCAAAATGATTGTTGTTGTAAAATAATGAATGGAATATTCCACAATATTGTGATGGTTTGGTTAATCCTATAGCCTCATTACTTCAGATGCAAGAAATGTATGGTATTCCTTAGTGGTGGCATTGTTTAGTGGTTAGGATGATTTCCCTGGGGACCATGAATATCCACAAGAAGTGTAATTGATATCCAGGTTTGCTGGAAACCCTGTGATGAACCAAAGTGCTCAACAAGTTTGAAAAGGTGAAAAGTTTCACTTGATGGTAACAATAAACAAAAGGTCAGGGGATCATTGCTGCAATCTTATCATCCCCACCGCTGCTCTCCTCTCCCAGGGTTGTAATGTCAGTGGCTAATTACAAGTCAGACATGTCCCACTGTCCCTCCAATCTCTTTTGACACACTCTAATATAGTAATCTCAGAGCCTCATTTCACTAGTGTCACAATGCCATCCTTAGGTCATTGCTATAGCAGGGTAAATACATTTCTAAGCCAAATATACAGTCATTTTGACATCATAACAGACAACAGTAGAACCAGGACTTTTACCCAGGAGGCCACTGTTTGTGTCCTTTGTGAAACCAAAAGTAAAGGTTGACTTTACTGACTAACTTACGTAACATACTTTGTAATTTAAGTCACATAACAAACATATTTATTTTAACCCAAACCATGAACTTTCCCCTAAACCTAACAAAGTAGTTTTCTTTGAATTCACGTTCAAGTTAACCACCGGTTGAAATGTGTTAGACTAACCTGCTCGTTAGTGCTTTAAAAAGTAATGCCAAGGGGTCCTGGAAAAGCGCCTGTATGTCACGAGTTGGGACGGGAGGTTGTAAACAAAAACAACTAAATAGTCTGTATGTTGTCTTCATGCTACATTACAGCTTAGTAGGCAAGTTGTTCAAGAACAAAAGGAAGTTCAAATTTAGGAGAAGACCTCAGAGAGTGGCATAGTGGCATGGTTATATGGTAGGAACTTTTATATAACTCATTGGTTGTCCCTTTTCTCTCTGCCGTCTGTTTCCTTTATGACTTTATGTTACATTACTCTTCAGGAGTGATGCACAGAAAGTGTCTTGACGGCTTATTAAGAAAAATGCTTAGGCCTGTATATTTTTTTCTTAATTAAACTGTACATAATTATTATCATAAATGACTTGCTTACAAGAGTGATTAAAATGATCTCAATGAACTCGCTTCATATGTTTGAAATTAATATAATTTCAAATTTCTAGACTAAGATCATAAGATTAATGAAAAATTACCATTTGTAGAGATTTTTGCAGAGAGGCTGAGAAAACACTAGTGTAGGGGAAATAAATGTTCTGAGAAAGGTCAAGGGAAGTAAAGAGAGATAATGAAAATAAATTGCAGAGGGGAAGGAAATAGGAGGATAAATGAAGGAAATGATGGCAAAAGCATGTGGAACAAAGAGGGAAAAAAAGAGGACGACAAAGAGCATAAGAGGTTAAAGAATAGAGAAAGAGAAGAATGGAAAGCTACAATAAAAGTGGTGAAGAGGAGATGAAAGGGTATGTCAAAGAGCATGGAGTAGACGGAGCAAGTGAAAAAAGAATAGAATAAAGGGGATGGGAGACGAGGGAATTGAAAAGGCCCTGTTTGCATTGAAAACTAAAGCAGGAGTGGAAGAAGGGAAAATCAAATTAAGAGCGGAAGGAAGCAAATAAATAGGAAATTGATTTCCAGGTCTCCTGAGGGAATTATCCCCTACTAAGAAACCGCAAAAGGTGACAGCAACTATATCAATTGTTTGACTCTTAAACTGTTCAAATGTGATGACAGGGAATTTGAGGAGAGCATTGCTACTGAAGAATTAAGTATGTATATATATTTCCCTCCAGGCATGTAATCGTGTATGTGGACACCTTACCTGGATCAGGAAAATAATTGTGAATGCATGCAGATCCTATTGCAAACTGAGGTGGTCAGGCTCACATTGTGTTAGGATGTTAAGAAATACAATCCGGCCAACAAGTTGAAAGGTCATCTAATTCCTCCTCTACATACTATCTCAAGCCACCCATGAAAAAGCTACAGATGACCTTCCACTGCGATGGAAAAATAAGAACAGCTCACACAGCAGCACTGCTTATCTTGACCTGGGGGTTCACCAAGTTTGGTGATAAGTTTGGTAAATGGGTTGTAACAGTATTTCCATGGTACGATTACCATCTCAGAAAATATCTCGGTATAATGGTTTCTTCTTCTTCTTAATATCATTATTATCAGTGACAAGGACTTTTAAAGGATTGAAAACAGAACATAAATGAAGCATGTTAGTTAAAATATTAGGAGCGCTAAAGAATGTTAAAATACCTTCTAAATTAAAACATCAGCTGTGATCCTTTGAAATAATATCCTATGATTATTTACAATAACATAAAGTGTAGGTGCCCGACTGCTCCTGACTCCTCTCACAATCACTTGTTGTCAATACCCAACACAGGTGCCACTGTGAGCTTTTGCTCTGAGAAGTGAATGCATGTTACCTCCAGCTCTGTTTTTTGTTTTTGACCAACCACCAATAACTACAAGAACTTGAACATAAAACATCTACTGACGTGTCTGGGCTGGCCTCGGTCGGAGCTAGCTGCTGTTGCTGACTGAAGGTAAGCCCACATGCATGCCGTTTTAAGCGCAGAAACGTGTATGATCACACTTGAACATAGCGTTATTTGACTGATGTTTGTCTCCTGATGGTTGTAAGCATTAAACGACCCAGTGGAGCAGCTAAAGCTGGCACCACATGGTAAGAGCTCGGTGCAGTATAGAAATAATGGTGACTTATCAGTTCAGCATCCCTCTTGGTGGCAGCCCCAGTGTTCACTGTCCTGAGACCGTCCTCTGACAGAGGTGATTTCAACCTTCATTCAAGATGTCTCACTGTCATAGAGCAGGGAAATCCAGGACATAGCACTCATGGATATGTGTGAGTTGGGCAACATGAACTGAGTTTTACATCATTTGTTGGATGGTAAGAGTTTGCATCATGCTTCAGTCTTGTATTTTCTAAAAGGTCTTCGTAAAATATCCAATTGAGAATGTGGCAGAGGGTTTTACATCACCATGGCTAAATGTGGAAGTAAGTGCACAAATGCTTTGAGGAACATGAGTTCCTTTCACAATGAAGAGAAAAGAAAGAAAAAAAAATCAAACTGCACAGGACTCCATTCAGAAAATGTTAACTTCTCTCTCAACACAAAAATACAATTTTCACAAAATGCCTATCGCAATCAGATGTGGTCGTGCAACGTGCTTAATTTTTCATTGCCCAAATGTGAATTCACTGGCTCCAGGAGCTGACAATGATTATTGCGAGTAGTAAACCTAAATCAAAACTTTGAACATTTACACTTGTTTGACATGACAAAGTTGACACTGAGTGCTTTTCAGTTTTATGTCGCTCAGGCTTTATGTTTCTGCCTCAATAAACAAATACACACATACTAAATCAGCTCTACACGATCAAAGCACTTATGCATCTGGAGTGAAACTGCTTGACATTAAGTCTAAATGTAGTCAGTAAAGGGTTGCTTGCCTACAGCCTTTCTGGCTCATCCAGCAGAAATGGTACATGTAATTCTCAGACTTGTATTGGTGAATTTGTTCTGTAGCAGTAGTGGTGAGGGGTTGTACAATGAGATATATCTGGGTTTGATGATCTTGAAAATCCCTTCATCATTTACATAAAACAGGACTGCTGTGGAACTGTTTTTCCCCTGTGACTATGAAGACATTTACAGCCTAAGCTACTGTAGGATATTTTATTGAGTTTCCTTTTAGCAAAATGTTCTGAATTAATTTGAGTTCCCTCTGATAAACAGTTACACAGTGTATGTTTTGGGCTTCTATTGAGAAAGGTAAGAACAGAAGAAGGGGATTTGGTCTGCGCTGCCTTTGTCAAGGTTGAAAGGAACAATTGTGTTTGCTATCTTGGTTCGGACTACTGTGCTTCCATGTTATGTACACTATAGTGTATATTCCGAATATGTCCGCTCAATGTGATTAGTTGATGTCTTTATTCGCTGTGCAAAAAGCTCTAAAAAAAAAAGGCCTTGTTCCAAAAAAATATGTAGATTCCATTACACGCAATATTTGATAACTAAAGCAATTCGTTGCATGAAATCCTGTGTGAACAAAAATACTGAATATATTTAATTCCTGTAGTGTGTATGTAAATAGGGGACTTTGTAATGTATGTTTCATGCAAATGTTCTCTTTTGACACTGAACATCATCCCTTAATTCATCGGTGGTGTGGGCTTCTTTTAGTAGATATCAAACTGAAGTGAAATAAAAGAGTCTAGCTTAGAGCTTGGGTAGAGCAGAGGAGGATGAAGGTCAGCACCTCCATGTCTGAGGCGTAGTGAGGGAACAATGGAGCATGACATCAACAGGTGGGTGGGTGCAGCTACAGAATTAGGGTACACATTAGGGAACCACTTATCATGTGGGAACATGATAAGTGGTACTGATCATGTTCCCACTGACCTTAATGTTTTTTTTTCCTCCAGCGCCTGATCAATAAGTGCAACATGTGGCCTCGCGCATTGTCAACAGACAAATCGTAAACTGAAGACTGAATTTTTCATTCTAATACCCGCGTCTCTGAAAAATGTATAAACACTGGAGGATTTCATTCTCAAGTAACAGAGTACCTCGTGAAAAATCCATGCTAATGTGCTGTGCCTACAGGCTAGTCAAACAGACTATCTTAAATAGTGGATTTAAATGATGAAAGTACAGATAGTGCAGCACAGGGAGCCCTCCACTCCGTTTCCATGTCCATCAGTCTCTTAATATATCCCTCTTACACACACACACACACGCACACACACACACACACACACACACATTTCTCTCATTGTCTGAGTATAAAATATTTGAGAGAGTGATTTTTTGTATCTGTATATAGTATGATGCATGCATGCGTGTGTGTGTGTGTGTGTGTGTGTGTGTGTGTGTGTGTGCATGAGTGTGTTTGTAAGCCGATGTTGGTGATAATAATTGATATGACAGAGTCTAGGAGTTTGGTGTCAACTGAAATGAGAGTACGGCTGAATGGACCAAGCATGCGCACACACACAGACACACACCTACACACACACACATACACACACACACACACACACACACACACACACACACTGTGTCTGCAGGGTTAAATAGAGTTATTTCAGCTAACCCTCATCATCATCGACACCAGACGCACACACATGCAGTCACACACAGTCTCTTTCTCACTTTCTCTCCCACAAACACACACACACACACACGCACCATCATCTTCATCATCATCATCAAGGGTGGCTAAATAGCACATACAGAAGTTAAAAAGCTACATCATCTTGACAAGCTAATCCTGATTAACATTTCTTACAGCTGAAGTTCATTGACTGCGGCATAAATGTGGATTTAGTTTACGTGATATTTAACTGCAATGGGTTGCTCAGAGATTAGGACGATCCAACGACACTCTGGAAGTTATTTCAATGCCAAAATTCCAAACTGACAATAACAATAGCCTGGGCCTCCAGTGTTAAGTCAAAACATGTGCATCAGATCCGAGAGCCAAGCCAGTAATTAGAATAAGTGCATGCATGCATAATGAATGAGTTTTTCAACCTGTTTTCTGTGATTAGTGTAATTACATCGTGTATTGCATGTAAACAATACCGCTAAGCGTGGACAAATTTGAAAGATGATAATAAGTTTTGCAAGTGATTCCAAGGTCACCTTTTTAGAATGCACAGAATGTGACTTGCATGAAGAGAACGGAGAACATTTTTTAAAGACAGATTGAATGAGAGCCTTTATTGAAGTCTGCTGCACTAAATTACAAACAAAATGAAGGAACAGATTAGATTCACTAAACCTAACTTTATCTATTCATGTTTTTGTGTCTTTGTTGATGAAAATGATGCAGTCAGGCATAATGTTATAAAACAAGTTTTGAATAAAGTAACTTGTTGCATTAAAATTAATGGCCAAACTTCTTTCTAATATAGGGTGGTAATATTTATTTTCATTTTGTTTTAGTTGGTATTTGAGGTTAAATAATTGAGTAACAGTTCTCATTTAGCCCATGTTTAAAAATCTCTGGGGTTTAATGTTAATAATTAAGTTGATCAAGACGATGGTAATTGGTTTAAAGAAATACAAACAAGCCAGAGCATTTGTACCACCTATACCAAAATGATGTGCGGAGCCAGATCTTTTTTGTGCTGACACAGCGCTGTGCAGATATATCTGGTGATGCAAGACTAGGCTAGACTACTTAACTAACGCAACATGGTTGGTGTTGTTCAGTATTACCCTTTTTGTCAACATATCTCATGAGAGCAAATCCAACAATTTGTTAGTTTGTCTTCCAATACTAACAGACTTCACTACCCAATCTATAGCACTGAGCCTTAAGTCTGTTCATTCCCACTGAAAAGTGGCTCTCAAATTAGTTTCATATTTAGAAAAAAAGAGTCATTTTCTAAAACAGATGGACACCGTAGTTCTGTCACGATCAGGCTTTGCCTTGTGTGTTCTGTGTGTCTTTGTGTAGCTTCACCCTCCTCACTCTACCTGTCAGTCACTCCCTCCGCATCAGCCTAACTCCCTTCACCTGCCTCTAATCAAGCAATCCCTCCTCTTCAGCACAACTCCCCTCACCTGTTCCACTTTATAAACCCCTGTCTCTCAATCACTCACTGCCAGATCATTGTTCATGTCTACCCGCCTGTTTTTGCTCGTCCTGTTCCCGGTTTCCCAGTCTGCCTGCCCTGTCCCGTTCCTGCTGGATTTTCCCCCTTGTCTCTTGTCTTGTGCTTGGACTCCCTGTTGTGTGTTGGTAACTATTCCTATTTGTGTTCATTAAATACCAGCTTCACGCTACTCTGCCTGGTCTGCGTTTGAGTCCTCTATCATGCCCCGTGACAAGATCTCAACAAACACTACTACTACCGTCAGAGGAAATGGTGAAGTTGTTGTTTTCAGCTTCATATTAATACCCATTAGGTGCTGCTACTTTCAGCAGCAATAAGGGTTGTGTTGGCTCAACTTAAAGTAAACTGCAGTGCTTGTGTCCATGGCAATAAAGGAACATGTCACCCAGTGCAACAGTGTGGCTTATTCATGTTTTTAATTACCAGTCCAGTAAAATGAGCCTAAAACGCCTATCCAAGGCATACCCAAAGTAAATTGAAAGTTGTTCTTGAACCATTTGGAGTACATGCATGGTTTTGGTCTCTTTTGAAAGGTAACACTCTGAAGTTGTTTCCTCAACAGTCTGAATCACTGTAAGTGCTACTGGTATTGAGTAATATAAGTTTGAACACACTGAAGTAGAAGGTTTTTATTTCCGCCTGAATATCTTTTTGCAAACAGATGCCTGCAGATGACTATAGCTGTGACTTATTAGCTGGAAAACACAATGGGACCACATCATGAAGCCTTACCTAGTCCAAGTTCAAATTTGATAACAAGACCACAGAAAATGAATATTTTACACATGTTTTTCTAAGGATATGTCTAGGCGTTTTCCAAAAAAGGCCATTTGGAGACCCATGGTCCCATACCTAGGGTGTGTATTCAGAATTCAAACTAAAGCTTATTTATGTCAAAATACAGTAATTTATAAGTTATTTCGCCATTATTCACTTCCCTAAAGTCTCAAACTCTCAAAAACCACACTTTGCATTTTAGGCACGGACGCAGGGACCTGACTCGTGGTTACTCAGTGACTTCCGTGTTGTGGCTCTAAATCTACCCACTGAAGCTGTAGATCGTCTTTTTTTAAATTTCATTGGCTATACGAAGCGTCAGTCACCAGAACAGGCGGTTGCAATTGGCTCGGTCTTTACACGAAAGAAGAGGGGCAGGCACTTTCCTTCAACGGACTCTCGTTGGCTATTGTAGACAGGACATGGAAGCTCCTATTGGGTCAAGTGAGGTGACAATCGAAAGGTCAGAGTGCAGCCGCCATTTTGAGATCCAGATACCGGCAATGTTTACATGCGAACTGGAGTTACGTTGGAAATTACATAAATAATTAGGCATATCTGCTAATTTGCAATGATGCAACAGCAGTCCGTGGGTATTTATTGATGTAGTAATGTGTTTTGGACTAAAAATTTTTACTTTATTGGATCGTCTGGACCTTTGCCAGCAAGACCGTTTTTGTCTGTATGAAGCTCCATAGGTGAGTTGCCTCAATTTTGTAATTGTTTGTTTGTGGTCTGACAGAGGCGATTGTACCTGCTGTTGTGATTGTATCTTGAAAGGGTTTGCATAAATCGAATCACAAGAATCTTAGCTTTCCAAAGATATGTCGCATCAGTACCTACCTATACATAACAGTTGTGTACATAACACAGATGTACACTTAACACTACAAAAGCCCGTGGGCGGGCAGTCGGAGTGTTAACAGGTTTAATCGAATTTGGACAACAATGGATCTCTATGGAAGAATATGGGAAATCAACTATGGTCAGGCTTCAGATACACAGGCACCACTTCTTACAAGGATCACTATTGGTTTTGGTCTTTTCATGAGAATTTGAAAATATGCATAATAGAATATCATCAGATATCAATGCATTAAAATAAGTGTTCTCCTATCACATATTATAATAATGAGATATGCATTAGTTAAAATCCACACCAACTATTGCACAGCACAGAGGCTAACAATACAAGGAGTGTTTCTGGCAGAGTACATTCTTTATTGAGCTGTTGTTCATCTTATTGCTGCAGGGAGATTTGTGTTCATACAAAGTAGTCCTTACTGCAGAAAAAAAAACCAACTCCATGTTGCTGAGGGGAAATTAAAGTTTGAATGTCTTGAAGGTTTTATTTGGTTAATGCTTGATAACTTTCTGTGGCTTAACCATTCCTATGCTGTTTTTGGAGCACCACACAGCCTTTTCCTTGTCCGAACAGACAGAGCTATTTTCGGTGAATGTTGAGTCTTTTTTATTTTTAGCGTGGCTTGGTAACTAGAAATAATAGATAAATTAAATGAATGAACTTACCCAAAATCTCAAGTACAACACAAATTTGCCTCCTGGGCTTCCAACAAGTCACCACAATGAAGAAAAAAACACCTTTCCGCTCTGAGTTGAATTTTTTTCAACTCAAGGCATTCAGTGCGCTAAAAAACTTGAGGCCCATAGTGTGGAAAAAATGCATGGAACTCAGCAACTGAAGAGCAGTGTGCAAAACTCCCATTGAAAACACTTACAAAAAGCCACCCCAGGCTTCTAATACATGTTCTGTCTCATCAGGGCCTAATTCTGCAGTCAATACCAGTGACTTTCATTTTATTCAATCTATTGGGTCTTGTGCTGAGCGACACAAATAGTCCATGTTTTTCATGTCACTTGGCAGAACTTCTTTTTGGGGATGAGATCACTTTACAAAATGAAAGTTGGGTGTAGCAACAAATCAACTTAGGTTTATGAAACGTCATGGTTGGGCTCTAAATAACTACGTACTGTTTGGTTTAGGCAACAAAACCACTTAATTAAAAAATCAAAGGTTTTTAAACTCAGAATTGCTCCAAAGTAACAAAATACACAATTCGTGAAATACGTAGGATTGGATAACAGCAGACTAATTGCACGTGACTCCTTCGGCAGGTCTGGACCAAACAAGAAAAATTACAAACACGAGAAAAAACAAGAGAAAATCCGCGGAAAGTTCAAATCACTCATACAAACCACTTAGCAATGAATCTGTTCATACTAGTGGTTCCTGCATGAGGCCCAATGTTAGCCCATGAATAAAGTTGGAGTGGTCATTGTACTGCAATATGATCAAGAACCCCCCCCCCCCCCCTTTAACTGTGCCAACAATCTCCTGCCTGTGAGCCCAGAGGTCTGTTCAGTGGCCCGTAGTACCAGTCGAACACTGTGGTTGTACTAGTGGGCAGCTCTCAGTGTGAACGCATGGAAGTGTGAGATTGTGAAGCAGGGCAGTTCTACATCTGAGCATGGATCTCAGCTCACTCCCCCTTGATAAATACAAACAGAAATCCCTCACACACACACACACATATATAGATGCAGCTGTGGCGTTGTCACTGCTGTCTTTCCTCCCTCCCAGCTCCTCTTCTCCTCCACGCTCTTTTGTCCCGTCTTTCATTTGTTCCCTGTAGAGTTTCCCATTGGTCACTCTTGTTCTCTCTCTTTCTTATTCTTTCTATGTTCCCTGTATGTTTATCATCCCCCTGCTCAGTGCTTCCAGCTCTGTGTGTTTGCCTTTCTCTGTCTCTCTCTTGGTGACATGGTTCAATAGAGCGTATTGTCACTGGCCACAGTAACATTCCAGTCATCCAGGGAATTCTCTCTCACACACACACATATGAAAGAAAAGCAAAAAAAATAAATAACCTGGATGTCAGCTTCACCTCCTTGCCGTTGGCTGTGAGTGCATGTGCGTGTGCAATGTCATCAGTAGTTTTTCAGAGGGCAGCTTATTTAAGTGATTTTATCATTATGTAAATGACATCAGGAGAGCAGCCTAATCTATTCTGATTGGCTGCTGCTCCCCATGTGTGTGCGTGTATGCGAGTGTGGGTTCAAAATGAGCCAATTAACAATAATTGTTTCCTGTGTGTCTCTCATCTTGCCTGTTGAGAGGCGATGTCAAAATGTCACTGTTAATTTGATGCATCCTCCCTCTGTGTGTCAGGTCCGTCATCAGATCCTCTCCCAGTCACCACTGCCACAATAAAAGATCAACATAATGCTTTTTCCCCTGATGGAAAACACTTTCAGTGGACCTTGACTTGGAATTGTCAGACTTTTTTCTATTTTCAAAGTTAAGAATGAACTTTGATATTTAACTTTCCAACCAACATAGACAATAAGTCCTCATGTGCTGTGCACAGGGCTGTAGTTAACATTGAGGGCACGTAGGCAGTACCTTGTATTTTATTTTCTGGGAATTTTGGTGGATTTTCAGATGAAAACATTCAGAAAATATAATTGCTTAGCTTTCCTAAATATATGAAATTACTACATGAACTACATTCATCCATGTGTGTAATCACCAACCAATGTAAGCAGACAAATTAGAACAATACAAGTTTATAAAAAGAAAAGATCTTTTGAATTTTAAAGTTTGTACATACGTATGTGCCCTTTGTGTGTCTTTCTTTGGGTATTGTTTCCCTTAAAACTCCAGCGACTCCGTCTTTATCAGCTCTCCTCTGAAGGAATGCCCTGCTGTGTGTGTGTGTGTGAGCGTGGATGTGAGTGTGCGTCAGTCATCTGTGTTGACGAGATATTCATTAAGTGCCAAACCATGAAATATCAATTATGCAAAAGTCTTGTTTGTATTTGGCCGTCAAACTCGTTGAAGACAGCTGTGAGAATGCCGACCGAGAGCAGATTAACAGGCACTATTACAATGGTTTCAAATGGCAAACAGAGCAGAGTCACACAGATATGAAAACCTGCATGTTCATTCATCACGGCCCTCAGTGGCCTGAACAAACCTCTCACTGCTCATTTTGTAATTATTCTGTTGTAATTAACAACTGGCATTGTCCTCTAATAAACATGTGGGGAATGTTTACTGTCTGCAAAATGAGGCTTAAAAACTGTAACGGATGTGGATTATTGTTGCCATATTTATTTATTTTATTTATTAAAGCCACTCATGGCCAGTATTTTCTGGATATATTTTTCTATGAAGATGCTGAATTGTCTTCTGGCCATATTTGAACAGCCTCAACTGCATTTGGACTGTTGAAGGACTCTGACAATATGACAATTTTCAATGTAGTTCTAATGAAAATTCATACTTTTTTTCCTTCTTTTTGCTATTTGCAAACAGCCATACTATAGGTCGATTTTTTTATTGAAGAAAACTAAATTGGTTTGAGTATAAAAAGAAGACAAATGGTTCAAATGCCATGGAATAAAAAGGGAATTTGTATGAAACGTGGAAAAAAAGGAGAGGGATTGGCCAGGCTTTTGAGAAAGAGAGGGACTTCCTGACTAACCTAATAGGAATAATTAGAGAAATGATTTTGGAGAGGCTTCTCTCTTTCTCTCTCTCATTCTTACACAAACCAACGTCTCCTCACACAATACTTTGTAGGGTATCTTACCAAAATACTGTATATTTATTATTTCCCGTGCATTCTCCTACAAATATATTTTAATAAATAAATAAATACATTTTATGAGAGGGAATCAAACTCCTCTAATGTTCCACTTTCAATCAGTAAAAATGCCATTATTTCTCTTTATATAGATATATTTCAAATGCTGGCAGAAGCTCTCTGTGGGGTGAACTCCAGTCAAACTGACAGCAGATGTACAGTAGTAGAACATAAGGACATGCAATAAGGAACCACTGCCACTTCTTGTCTCTGACGGCTAAGAGGTTGGTTCATACAAACTGAATTGGGATGACTTTGGGGTTAAACCAGGTCACACTCACTGTCTGGTGATTGCTCATCTTCAGTTTTTGATCAAAGAGTCTTTGGACCACTCTGAATAAGATGTACCATTTAAATGCATGACAAAACACAAGAGATCCTCTCAATGAGGTGTATGCAAATCATTTAAAGTTCAAATGATTGAGAATTAGCCCACTCACACCAAGACCACTTCCTAATGTCTTCTCACATATTTTGCATGTGCATTCAGCAAGCCATATCTCTCTTTCTCTGCCAACACCTGGGAATGGAACACACTCACTCCAATCCATTAATTAACATGCAATGGAATCATTATCTCACCGTTTCAGCACAGACCCAACTGGAGCTGGAAAAGAATTTGCTATTCCTAAAGATTTATAAGCTACCACATCAAGGTTACACTAATAATGCAGTGCTATGTTGCCATCCTGTGGAGTTCAGAGGAGGAATAAACATGCCATACTGCATCTGTTCATGCTGAACTGGATGGGAACACGAGTTTAGAAAACTGATCTTGTCTCAGAGTCACAGTATGTGCGTAGACAAATCAACATTACTCTGCCTTTGTACCTTTCTGGCTTGTAAGCATACAGTTGCTGCATTAAATC
This sequence comes from Anarrhichthys ocellatus, assembly GCF_004355925.1. Lineage (NCBI taxonomy): Eukaryota > Metazoa > Chordata > Actinopteri > Perciformes > Anarhichadidae > Anarrhichthys > Anarrhichthys ocellatus. Next base: position 2,045,207 of record NW_022280068.1, on the reverse strand, counting down.
GTGGCTTTGAAATATATTATCAAACAGCTTTGTGTAGAGTATATCAAAATCATTCACTTGTACAATTTGATTTGTCTTGACACACATGAAGGTTATCAAGTGGGGTTTAGAAAGGCTTTAAGGGACAAACCGTCTAGTGGAATATCTCAACACAAAAAAATCCTCTAGTTTAATAGATCAGTTACCCACTATCATAATACATTGTCTCTCACTTATCTCCAGTGGTATCTAACTGTACAGTTACTTTTTGTTTCATATCTTGAGGTTTTGAGAAATCTATGCCACTCCATTACAGTTGGTGGTGTTCAAAGTCCTGTATACAATTTGTAATCCAGAGCTGACTACTTTGTGCTCAAGCGAAAAAAAGAGCATCCCTTTCATGATTATTAATCAAAAATGAAAAGGCATACCTATCAAATCATGCAGGTGTTTAATACTCAATAGATGATGGACTCTATTGCAGACCAGCAGAACCAAAGGCGTAAACATGGCGTAAAAGATAATAAAAAGTTGAGACCTTCAATTATTTTTTTGTCATGTTAGGAGGACTGTCTCACATTCTCACATTATGAGCTACATAATGTCTTATATTAAAATGATGTTCAGATTTACACTCAAAATGTTCAATGCTAAGCATTGATTAGAGTTATATATATTTACATACAGACCAGAGGGTTATGCCCTGACAAAGTGACCAAACGGCCATGCAATAGAAAAGTTTATTCTCTGGGCAACGCAGATGCTTGTAACCATAGAAACTTACTCCTGCCTGTGCACCCTAGGGCGCCATCGAATGTCTTTTTTCTGTTATATTCAAGGCTTCTATTGAGGTTTTTTGATTTAAAGCTTTGAATTGGCATCCATTATCCATCCATCCTGTCCTTTATATATATATGTCTGTCAAATTTTGACCCTAATCATATTTTAACACTTAAAAAGGGTAAAGAAAAAATAGGATTGTGTGTTATTGGCTGTATAAATGGAATATATGCTGTCATATTGCTGCTAGACTGCAACATGTATACAGGTGCATCCCTTCCTTTTGGGTGTGGTGTTTTTGAAAAGCTACATGCCAACATATATGGATTAAAGCAGAATATGTTGTTAGATAATACATGTTGTGAATATGAGAAATGATTACAGATAATTACAAACAAGATGACTGAGCGCCACTTACTGTGTGTGTGAGAGAGAGAAAGAGAGAAAGAGAGAGAGTTGGTGGACTATTGCAAGTAAGTGTATAGTTCATTCTTAATTAGGCACAGCAGCGCTTTGAGCCAAATGCATGTAAAAATGGCTGCATGCTCACATTGACACTGTAATACTGATGTTTACAACGTACAAAGTACTGGACAAAATATAATTTTGGTCTAACCTGGATGAAAAGTCGTGGGATCAAATTCATTAAAATGTATCCTGAATGCATATCAACATCGAACAAAAAGTTCGGAAATTAGTGTTTGGGAGATTATTTCTCTTTTGTAACAATGCTTCTTCAATAAATGTTATACCATTCGAAAGCCTGTTTATTTACCTTTCAAACGGTGCCCCATTTGTAAGGAACATGCATTTGTGGGATGAGCAGCACAGCTGAGTATGTGGGTTGTGCCCATGAAAAATTTGCCAAATCTCTGCCAATGCCAAACAGCGTATTCTGCTGTTGCTATTGACTCTTGTTTGGTGTTGTTTGGTGGATTGGATGATTGAAGTCTATCAGTAACAAGGAAGAAACAAGACATATTGGCAATTTTACAATTTATTCATTTAACAAACAGGAGCCTCAGTAGCGTGTGAAAGAACCATACACAGTCACAACAGGCTGGCACCTCCTCCTCCTGTTCCTACCAGAGTTGGTCACTCTGGCACAAACAGCTGGTCCCACAAGTGTTCACTTGGGTTGAGGTCAGGACTGCTGGCAGGCCATTCCATCCTCTCTACTCCCACATTCTGGAGGTAGTCTCTGATAAATCCTGCTCTGTGGGGGCGAGCGTCTTCATCTTAGAGGATGGAGTTCGGTCCCAGACTGTGGAGAAATGGGATTGCCACTGGTTGCAGAATCTTATCTCGATATCTCTCTGCATTGAGATTGCCTCCAATGAAGACAAGCCTCGTTTTTCCAGTGATGGAGATGCCGCCCCACACATCACACTGCCTCCACCAAAAGGTGTTACTCTATCGGTGCAGCAATCAGCATAGCATTCTCCCCGTCTTCTCCACACTTTGACCCTACGATCCAACTTCCTTAGGCAGGAATCTGGACACATCGCTGAACATAACGTTCCTCCACATGTTCAGGTTCCAGTGCACGTGTTGCCGACACCAGCGCAAACGGGCCTGACGGTCAATAGCAACAGCAGAATACGCTGTTTGGCATTGGCAGAGAAGATTTGGCAAATTTTTCATGGGCGCAACCCACATACTCAGCTGTGCTGCTCATCCCAGAAATGCATGTTCCTTAGAAATGGGGGACCATTTGAAAGGTAAATAAACAGGCTTTCCAACGGTATAAAATCCATGGCCAAGAAGCATAGTTACAGAGAAATAATATACCAAACACTAATTTCCGAACTTTTTGTTCGATGTTTATATACCAAAAACTATGGCAACCCATGCTTGTTGAGAAATTTCACTCTGATTGAAAAGGTTGCAAAGTATATCTGTAAGTATTGTCTGGAGAAAATGAAATAGCAATCTGATATTTTGGTCTGGACAAAAAGTAGTAGACCGACACTGACTAAAGGACTTTACCATCCTATAGTGGCTCGAAAAAAGGGGATGTGCTTGCAAAGGTCCAGTCTAAAGGTCAAGCCTCACAGAAAAATACAATGCTTGCAAAGCTGATGTAGCGAGTGATTAGTTATTGTGATTGCAATACATCCAAGTCTGCTATGCAGGACTGATCCACTGAGGGGTCACTTTTTGACTAATTCAAGAAGGATGTACAGTATTAACACCTTGCTAACTGTGCCTGAGATCCAATCACAATGTGAGCTACACTACCTGCAGAAACAGTCTGGCAAATCCAACACATTCTGATTGCATGCCAACTACATTTACACCTTATATTAAATGATGCCGTGTCATTTCTTATTCAGAGGAGACATTCGGATACAGATAAATAAATACAAATACAAATACATTTCTTTTGAACTTTGACCTCTCTTTTTCACTCAAACATCACATAATAAAATGCACTTTTTCATGGTTTTCCAACCTAAATATGTGTCCCCGGTCAGATTTGCAGCTCCATGTGATGTCTGATGGAGCAGTACCACCCCCAGCAAGGGGACCATCTCCACCCATGAAATACCTAGTGAATCTACCTCGCTGTCCTCCATTGTTATTTCACCACTATGGCTAACGCTGAAATGTCGCAGGCAACCGCCCCCCCTTGTGCCAAAATGCAGTAAAGGTTTACTGTTGGATGGCAGATAAAATATGATAAAGTGACTGCTAGCCTGTGCCTCCAGTGCATAACACATAATACAAGACCATCTAGAGTGCCCTTCCAGTGGAAAAAACACAATACAGGGCGTTATCGGGTGCCCTTCCAGTGGAGAAAACATAATACATGAGCCTCTAGGGTGCCCCTCCAGTGGAGAAAACATGATGCAGATCGCTCTAGGGTGACATACATATGTGACAGTGATTCCGTGGCTGCAAAGGTTCAGGCGCCGCAGATGCGCACGACCCCAAACACTGACCAATCAGAGCAGACTGGGTTTTTTGAGCGGCCTTAAAGAGACAGTCGCAAAAACAGCCTGTTGTTTCAGATAGAGAGTGAATAGAGGTGCTGCAACAATTAACCAAATGCTAAAAATTGTGTATTTTTAACATTTAAGCAAGTAAACATTTTCTAGTTAACGCCCAAAATAATATATTAATCTTAAAAGTAGCATATTACGTGAACTTTAAAATTATTACCATTGTTTCTTTTAAGGCTGGCAGTTGAGACTCTCAGACGCAGGTGTTGTGTGTTCTACTTATAACCTTTAAAAGCCAAGAGATATCAACATAATTTATTTTCTTTCCCTCATAAAATGGATTTAATTGAGACAAATATTGAAGAAATTAGATTCATGTCTTTTCATAATGAACAAGTGCCATTAGCGCACCATGAGAATAATAACTTGATTGGTGAGATCAAAGTGTGTGTTATTTAGTTTTGATTAAAAAGTTGAATTTTCTTATTAACTTTTCACATTGAATTATGGTTGCTTTTCTCTTGGAAGGCAAAGTCAATTGCAGTCATTTCACCACATTCCTGCTGTCTTCTGTAACCTTGAATAACATTCGATTTGAAAGCATCACCAGATAGTATTTTGGGCAGAAATAGCATCCTCTCTTTTACCAATAGTGCCCTGTATGTGGGGTATCTGTATGTATTTCTTCACATCTCCTTGCTAATATATGTAAAATCAGTGTAGCTTGAGCAAGCTATTGTAGGGAATCAATCTGTCAGTTGGTCAGTCCACCAATTTGGTCCAGACTAAAATATCTCAACAATATGGATGGTTTACAATGCATTTTTGTCAAGACAATCATGGTTCTCAGAGAATGAAGCCTACATATTCTTCAGTGACTTTGCCTTTGACCACTACGAGGCCACAATTTACAACAGTACACCGGTAAAAATCTACTCACAGGATGAAACCTTTCCATTGTGGACAATGTGCCTCAGTTCCAAGGCGGCCTCCTTTGAACTCTGCATTTCAAGACTGAGCGTCGAGGCTGTGTCATTTGGAAAGCTACTCCAAATGTAGCTTTCTTTTTCCTGAATTTGGAAGACATAACTGGCGTATTCTCCATTGCATGCTGCTGTTAATGCATTCGGACAGTCCTCATTGCTTCAGAAAGTCTCAAAGTATAATGTTGCTGGTCACTGACCAATATATTACATGAAAAGGACCTAGAACAGAGGCAACAAGGATGGAATGAATGGAAGCCAAGCATCAATTCCACTGTTCTTGTTTTGCAGCATGGACACACACACACACACACACACAATGAAAGAAAAATGGAAGTTTGACTTTTTCTTGCAAAGTTATACCTTTGTTTTCTCATCAAAACACATCCTTTTTCTTTGTAAGTCGCCCTTGTTTTATTCAAAAAAGTATAGTCTCCTAAAACCCAGTCATCTGAAACAAGTGATTTGTCCTGCTGTTTTCTACAAACACATTAATATTATGTTGAAGTATAGGCCAGTATATTTAATCTGAGGCCACTTTCAGTTGTCTGTGGTTTGGACTTTTGGTACTTGTTTTCTGTTAACTGTTATCAAAGTCAAATCTTGTCCAAATAATGCGTCGTCAATGGCTTAATTGCATTTTTGCATCAGTTTAGTTAAGAGCCACACTTTAACTGCACTTTATATCCTGGCACCTCAGCGGCCCATTGTACCCATGGATCACAGACTTGGCTTTGAATCAGCATCAAAGAGAGCAATCTCCTCTAAAAGTCAAGCTGTTTCAAAAGGAACTGCTTCTCCACTTGCCATTTGGAATGGTACTGGGTTTTCTGTGGAAATGTTGGCAGGAAATATTGTCAAAGAAAGCAGGGTTCGTTTTAACAATGGCTTACCATGTGAGCCACATCAAAACCATATCTGTGTTTTCAATCATCCATGCATTGCCAAGCCGGCGCTTCAGGACAGAATTGTATGTCTATATATCAGAAAAAGTCTGCTTTTGTGACCAACATCAAAGCAGTCCCACTCTTCTCCTCCAAAAAAATCCCCCAAAAAACCAAGTAGTTTTAATGACAACTTGCTTGGTCGTGTGCCGCAGAGTCACATTGAGACTCTGAAATGATTAATAGCAGATAGAGAGTTCCAAGGCATGATCCTCTGCCAATCTCACAGCCACCTCTCTGAGCACTCTGTGCCATATCACACAGACTTTTCATTTCAGATTCACATCAAAGTCACCGATCCCGACTTCTAAAAGAAAGAAGAAATCTTTCACTGTGGTGAGTTTTGAATTAGCTGTGGCTTGAATGAAGACTTTTTCAAAACATTTCAGCCACCGAGTAGACATTTGACCATCTCAAAAACAGCTCAGTGTTTGGCATTGCCCAACAAAAGCGAAGTGGTGCCTTGGTATCCATTATGTGAGCTGTATTACAGGGTAACACTCTCTGACTGAACTCAAAGCTGTTCATTTATACTCAATACGCATTCAATATGGACAAGAGGCCATGTCCTGTGTTATTTGTGTGTGTGTGTGTGTGTGTGTGTGTGTGTGTGTGCTTGTGCAGTGTGACTAGTTTTGACACTTGCACAAATTATTAGACATATTCTGAATAAATCAAAAGGTAGACCTTTTCATAAATTCACCAAAACACATGAAGAGAGGATTTTCTGAACAATTAACCTGGTTTTAAATTCATTCTACACAAAAATGACTGGAAAAACCATGGATCTCGGTAAAAGTACTCAAGCAAAAAAAATCCCTTTGTTTATTAATCTCCCTTTCTCTGCCACTCTTACATCCAACACTCCAAAACATTCTTTTCTTCTTTTTTCACGTTTTGCTGTGCCATGTTTTAACTCCCTTGGAGCAAATCATATTATAATAGATGCTGGATGGTTGGATGACAGCCACTAATTGTTGGAAGCTAATCAGAAAAAAATAAGCCAGTGAAACTTTTTTTAATCTCTTTGCCTTTACATGCATTTGTGTGTGATGGAAAACAAGCACAAAACCTTGAACTGCGGTGGTGTACCTACTGAACTTAAGCAAATGTACACTTTCAGTCACAAGTCTAACACAGGCTTAACACCTGGCGTTCCAGAGTGACCACAGTTCCAAGAAATGGAATGGTTACCTGTAATTATGCTTCACTACTTGCATACTGCAAAGACAAATGGCCATCTATCAAAGGCTCACACACTATTCAGATTACATGTCATTTTTTAATTACTGAGCACTTGGAGTCTCTATTAGGATTAAATGGTGTGTCTCCCAAAAGAACACGGTTGACTTATTTTTCCTCTATGAAACGAATTCAGATCAGGCGGGAGACAGTTAGGGTTAGGACATTGTGAAGTATCCCCTGATCCTAGTTATCCAATAAGGGCACGCGGAGGCTTGTATTCCAGGGATAGCTGCACTCCTGCTTTAGTGGCCCCAGGCTCTCGCATTAAGAAAGGGGTTGGCTGACTGAGACGCGGCTCCTCTGGTCAGTCCTAAAAGGCATTGATAGTATAATTTTGGGAGGATGCGCATTTGCATTGTGGGGAAATGTATTGAAATGCTAAAAGGGCAATAAGCAAAGAATAACATTCACTACTCTCTGTTGGTGGAAACTTTCAAGTATGTTGCACATCTGGCAATCAGTGATGTCACAGGAGGTGTTCTGTCTGACAGCTGATGGGAAACATACACAGAGAGCAGTTCAGCAGCAGATTCCAGCTGAACCACTGGCTTGGAGGAACACCTTACTTTGACATTGTGATTGTACCGTCAAATATATTGATAAAATCTAATATAAATAAAACACTGCAAATACTCCAAAGTATATATGTCATTAGCTATTCTTCCATTTAAATGTTCCACAATCCTTTTTTTTAGTCAGCAAAAGTAACTGAATTGGTGTCCACTTGCCATATAGTTTTATGTAGTTATTCTTATAAAAGGGAAAACCTTTACCTGTCAGGTAACTCAAGGAGGATTCTGCCATTTTAATGTTGCTTTTTAATATGGTATGTATGTTACTTTGACTGATTCATTTGTTACACGATCTTCATTAACCATGTGTTTGTTTTCAAATGTATGTTTTTCTTTCTTCTGCAATATGCTGATGCTCAGTCTACACTACATTCATAATGTCAATGCTTTTGTCTGACATGACAAACAATTTTGCAGTCAAACTCTATGACCATCACGTCATCAGATATTAGGGAATACATCGCACACATACACAGCTAAACAACAACAACATTGGTGACACCGCACAAACGGTGGAGCAGGTCACAATAAATATAATTTGTTTCCATTGTCCACTGTTTCATTTTTAACAGTAAGGTCAATGTATGCCAACAATGAAACCAGCCATTGGATGTTTAGGATGTATGGCAAAATAACAATGTCTATCTCACAATCCATGACACACACGCACACACACACACACACACACACAGTGATTTATTCCACAATAGTCTCATCTCCACCTTTTGTGAGTTTCCCTTCCATCGCCCGCTCTTTTGCTGCCTCTCTTTGTTTTTTAGAAGTATCAAGTTGATTTGCAAAGCTTACATTCTAAGAGGGAAAGGAATTCAATGGTAAAATAACATAAAAGGGCAATTCACTTCCTCCTATAAATCTTCTTTATTAAGCTTTCTTTGGTAATCCAGAATGGCTTTAAGTGATATTGAAGCCAGGGGAAAATCATGAATTTTACCAAAGCCCCCCCAAAAAAAGTAGGGCTAAATGTAACAGCTAACATACAAAAGTGTACCCTGGTCCTAGAAGAAAAAGAAAAGAAGAGCCTTGTTCTTCTAACTGAGCTGCTTTAAAATGCTAACAATTATCCAGTGTTGATAAGGATATAAACAATCTACTACTGTATGATTATGAATATGTTTTGGATGTGCACACAAGATGTTGAAGATAGGAAGAAGAGATGTTCCATTTGAACATGGAACCCTTTATTAATGAAGAGTGCTTGTATAATGTGGGTCTACAATTGAGTTCATTTTCCTCAGGATTTCGCTCGAAAAAAAATGTTGCGTTGAAAGTATAACAAAAGTTACAATCTGTGAAGTTGGTGCTTGAGTCGTTCGATAGAGCGTGCTTCATCTTATTAAAACCTCTTTGAATCTACCTCCCTTTCCGCTAATGCCTACTTAGCTAGGGAGGATCTGAAAAGCATGCTTGTGTTTTCTGAAGAGGCTTTTTCCGCTAACAGACGAGAGAGAATTTAAGGGTGGGGGTGTTGATGAAAAAAAGAAAAAAAAAGAAGAAAAACTAGGTCACCATTTTTACTACGATCTCTCTTTATCCCTTCATTGTTGCTGAGCAGCTTTACACCCCCTGTTGTGACGTAAAAACCAGCAGTTCCTGTTGGTGGAGATCTGGGGGAGACTTGCAGGTGTAGGGATGCGGGTATTGGGTGAGTCCGCTGGACACGGTGTGATTGGAGGGGAAGCAGGAAGAGGATGGGGGTGTGGTTGCAGAGAGGAGCAAGGCAGGGGTGACGCTCCCCTCCCACTGAGATGCTTAGGCACCCTGGGGACAGTGTTGGCGGTGTAGGAGAGGGTGAGTGTATATGTGTGTAAATGTGGAAGCCGGAATAGAATCTGGAAAAAAATGGGAATGAAGCTTGAATGCAGGAGAGACAAAATGATTGGATGAGAGAAAATCAGAAAGAGAGGGGGGGGGGGTGTGATTGGAGAAAGGAAGAGAAATGGGGTGGAGTGAGTGGACCAATCCCGTCTTTGCTAGCAGCAGGAGGTGTGTGTGTGTTTGTAAGTGTGTGTTTGCCTGTGTGTGCATGCACATAATCGTTTGAAGTAGAGAGTATAGAAATCTTTCTGCAGACCCTGATGGAAACCGCTCAACATTCATATTTTGCTAAAAACATGCCAGCAAAACCTCGCACTTTTGTCTCCAACAACAGCTCAACAGTGTGAGCCATAATGGAAAGGACAATCCTCGCACAGCAGCAGAGTGTTGAAATAATCCCCAGCCTGCACACTGATAAATGTGTGATACAGTAAATGATCACAGAAACGGGCCACATATCAGCCCAGTATCCCCAAGAATCATGCTTTTATTGTTAAAATTTCACTTCAATTTCTGTGTGCACCACCATGTGAAACAACCATGGATGCCCTTGAAGAGAGACAGTCTGAAATGTACAATAGGAATAATGATTTCGTCCTCATTATGTTGGCTGACTGTTGGCCCTGCCTTTCCAAATGTGGCCGTTATGAACAGCTTAAAATGATTTTGCCTGGGCATGTGTTTTGATGAATTATGGTAATGTTTGTTTCAAGCGTAACCAGACCTTTAACTATTTCTTAATCGCTGTTCATTTTCCATAATCGCAAGGTTTCTCAAACCTTGCGATTATGCAAGCAACATACAGTATCTCAACGAACGTCTTCCTGTTTATCCGGCTTTGCCCTTGCAAACAAAACATATATGTCATTAACCAAAGTATTATTATTTCAGCAGCCATCAAAGCAGATCCGGAAGAGTTGTTTCAATACCAAGTTAAATTGTTAATGGTTGTTATTCTTGCTTTAATATTTTTAGTTGGAGTGCTCAACAGCTAGATTCCAATGCCCAACACTTGACTAATCGTTCTTTTACACCAGCTCCTTCGTGTTAGAAATCCTCTCTTTATTCCTGTGTTGTGCATGTATTTGCATATATTTTCCTCTTAGGAGAATTGATCACTAATATGAGGTCATGACTGTCATGCTTTTAGACTTCTTATGTTGTTTCTCTCTGACTAGAATTCCAAAACACAGTTGAGTGCTACAATTCCTTTGAGTATTTAAATCATGTCATAGCCACAATTTGTTTGTTAATTAGGTTGAGGGTGACTCCGTCTCTCCCAGCAGAGAACATGGATGAAAATCAACAGCCTAAAAAGTCCATGGATGTCTCCAGGTGCCCGGTCTTAGAAAGCAGAGATCAGTGGGTTATTGAGCCAATGTTGGGCTTCACCCTTGCTTTTCAGAACAGCAAGTTTGCAGCAGAGCAGATCACCATGGCAACTTAAACTGCACGACTAACTTGCTTCGATACGTTCAAGCTCCTGGAAAATATTACCAGGATATGGAATAAAAATATTATTCCATTGCCACAATTTCACCCCTAAAATTAAATGTAAATGAAACACAAAGGTGATAAAAAAACTATATATAAATTATATAAATTTCCATATAACAACAAGGGCTGTTTACAGAATAACAGTGATCTGAGACTAGAAAGAACACTTAATTTTCCTTGATGATTCACTGTGTCAGATATAATAAATATTTGTCGCGTTTCCAGGGCAATTTCCCCACTCTCGCTACAAACTGTGCTTCTGTGTTAAAAACTGCGGTTATTAATAATGGATGAAATTTACTGTCAGATAGTAAGTGTGCTGATATTATTTTGCAGGATTCACAGGAGTTATTTGTGTAATATATTACTTGTGTATTTCATTACTGCAGACTCATTCTGCCAAGGAAATATGTTTGTGTATGTGTAACATGTATACATTTTCAATCCTTATTATTGTAGTCTGCTGAAGCATATGTTTACATTATCCAAGAAATGTAAATAAAGTGCATACTTTTAGTAAACTGATGGTATGAATTTTGCATCCTCTGCTCAACCTGCTTGAAAAAAAAACTTTCCCCTCAAAGAAAGACTGTAGTTTATGATAAGAGTTATATTTTCAAAATTCTGGTTTCATTCATAATGCTAACCTTGTACTTACTAAATTGCTGACATCTCAGTATGTGGCAACATAAGAGGTCCAACAAGAAAAAAAACAAATTTTCATGCAATCTGAAAAAGAAACAGTTTAACTATAATAATAATTATGGTATATGGTATTAAACCACATCATGTTGGTCATCATTTATTGTTTGCCATCATTTTCTCTTTCAAATAAGCTTGGCAATCCTTGGGTTTAATTTTCATTACATGGCTGATTGTCCGCATGTTTCTTGTTGTATTTAGTAATCACTCTGTTCCCAGACAGTAACGTGGTGAGTGTCATACTATTTTTACTAATAAAGCCAATGGCTATAGATCAACGAAAAAAAAAGCTGTAATGAACCATATTTTTCCGTAAAGTTGCTTTAAGGTTTGAAAAATGTGTAACGCTTCATTCTATTAGTCTGCAATACACCTATAATTTCATATCTAGTATTAATTGTTCCCCCTTGAAAGAACAGCTTAATTAAATCCAAGAAAATATGCAGTTGTTATTAATTTATTATTGGAAACGTAATTCTTTATATATTTGGAATCAAGTCATTGCAGACAAATGCTTTTTTTTTCATTTCTCCATTTAGCAATGAATTGATTTTAATTCATTGAACAGTGTCTCCATTTTCCCTAAAATCAGTACAAAAGGACATAGTTCAAACAATAATTTGAGAATTACAGTCCGGTTGGTTATTCAAGCTTTTTGCAGATTTTAAAATCCAAATCCCCATGATTTAAATGGAATTAGCCAAGATACTGTAACTGTGGCATACTTTTACTCACATTTCTCAAAATTCCGTCTTGACAAAACTGTGCGTTTGGCCGCACAGCATTAGTTTAAGACTCGCCCATCAGCAGACCGCTACTTGTTAAATGTTTGAAAAGGAACTAGCGTGCAGATAGTCTGCCAGCACAAACCCATCTTCCTCATATCAGACTAAAGAAGTTTTAAGTTAGTTATGTGAGAGTGATCTAAAGCTATTGTGATCAGGGGCATGAAATCATGACTAATGAAGCATGACTTTCATCCATAGGTCTCTGGAACACCTCTCTACATTGTGAGGCAGATTCCAAACACCACACATTTTGACCTCTGTCTGCGTTCATACCACAAACACATATGACACAGAGGTTGTCACATTCAGCACATTACCAAAGATCCCTGTATGAATCATTTCATACATAAGTAAGCAGTTTTTCCTCTCCATTCACTCAGCAAAACATGACACTCTAATGTAGGTCAGTAGAATAAGTGGCTGTCATTGATGCTGTTAATATGGGTGAAGTAGGATCGGCCTAAAAACCCTGACAAGAAACAAGACTGTGAGAGACACAGAGGTCGCAGCAGAATTAACCTCATTAACCAGTGTGACAAATGCACTCCAGTCAAAAGTCTGCAACGGTAGCATCTCACTGCCGTCTCGCTCACTCAGTGTGCACTGCATAGCTACAGCATTGAGTCCGCTGGTCGTGTGCTCTCTGACACACATGCCACTACCATGCTAATCCTGTTAGTGCTGTGGCCTGCTGCCTGACACACACACTCACACACATTCTAAAGCTGTTGGTAGAAAGTGAACTCCCTAAGCTTCTGTAAAGGCTGACAAACAGCACCCAGGAAAAGACTGACTGAGCCTTTTTCCTTTTTAGCCCATTTTACCTCAAACAACTATTTCCAATGGTTATGATTTGACCTGAAATAACTAATGGATTAAATCAATTAAAATAGACTAGAGAGAAATGGTTTGCAACAAATTTTGTCGTTGTTTAGTTGGGTCCATTTTACGCACTGTCTCCGTACTTGGCCAATGCAGCGTTTTGTGTAGTTCACGTGAAGAATTACAGGAAATGACTCTCTCTACTTTGTCTCTGGAGTGAGCACAGACAGAAATACCTTCCATCTGTTGTTTTTTTTGTTACTGCAGTAAAAGCATTGTCCAGAAACATAAGGTTGATGACGACAAACTGTTTCAATACCGGAGACTGACGTTTAGCTAAAGATTCATGTTTCAACCTAGCATTGGCTCTTTCAACATGTAACCAAGACCACCACCTGTTCCCTTCTCTCAACCATCAAGGGCTTTTATTATCTTAACATGGCCAATGAAACATTAATAATGCTTAAGGTGCCATGAGCAGACATTGCAAGAAAAACAAATTTTCATTTTTATTTTGAAGAAGCATTGATTAAAAAAAAAGAAAAGCAAAGTCCAAAAATGCTTATAGGTAATACAAATTAGTTGTATAAATCAAAAAAATATCTTGATACAATTAAAATCTCTATCTGGCATCATGCCTAAATACAGTAGTACAAGTCATTTCGTCTCAGATATTAAGCACTACTACATAATGTAACTTGGAATTGTAATATAAAGGTTTTTTTCTTGTTCCTAAAACAGCTTAAAACGAAAGTGTTTGTGTTTTTACATTAAAGTAACACTATTCATATGTATAAGTTTTCTAACTTTCTCCCTTGAAATAGTCAAGACAATGCTCAATCTTTTCTGCCTTCACTTTTCCACAAAGGACTCAACAGAAGGCAGTGGAATTTGGTGACAAAGATGAAAGAAGAGATGAGCAGGTGCTGGCGCAGCGCCAACATCTCTTGGATTCTATCACAAAATTCCAACTATTTTTTTGTCATTTTTAATTCTAAGAAAATATGCTTTTTATCCACAGTCTTCCCACATGTTTTAACATTATTCATTGGTTAACAGTTTATAGTTGGTTAATTCTTACAGACACAGCCTATTGGACGAAATGTAAATTACCATATGTCTTCAACATATTGTGTAGTTAAATGTTACATGCACATATCAGCTTTGTGTGTGATTCTGCAAAATTTCACAACAGAACTTGTTGAGCATAAGACTTACTTATATCAATTCAAGCACACATTTGTGTCTATGTTGACTGTAGATTTGGATACAGATGAACAGAGTAGGCCAGAAAAGTCTTCAAATGAGTGTGTGTAGAAAAGGAAAGGAGAGGCAGTAAGGTCAGAGGGAAGAAGAGAATAAGCCGAGGAGATAAAAGGGGCACATGTTTCCTGGAGGTGCTGTGTACCGATTCTCCAGTAAAACCTCATTTGGGCAAAGAACACACAGCCAGTTAACAAAGAGATTAAAACAAATAAACTACATGAAGTTTTTTGTTTGTTTCTTGTAAACATGTCAGTGTAACCAAGGAACAGAACAAACTTAAAAAAAGGTTTATTTAGATAAATACAAGACTTGTTTTCTTGCTTCTCATTTCTTCAAATGCTTTCCATCTCTGAGCCTGCCACAGAAACCACAGGAAATGTTTTGTTAAATACAAAGTAATGAGGTCCTTTAAAGTCAAACATATTTTGTTTGTGAGTCTCATGATAAAATGTTTCTTGTGAGGTACCACAACTATAAATCTGTATGTATGTTTATCCCTTTGAACTTACAGTATCTCAACTTAAGACACTTTCCTTTTACAATCTAATTGTTGATAAGTCATATAGCTGGTGATTAATGGTGACTCAGGAAAATATAAAATTAAATGTGAAATAATCACATTTCCAGATGAATCACAATGGAATGAAAACAAACAATGTATGGCTAAAATTAGATCAGTGATATCTTATCATCTCATTATTACATTATTGTTAGTATTATTATCATTATTAGTAGTAGTAGTAGCAATGGTAGTAGTAGTAGTTGGTATTAATTGGTATAAGTTTGATATTAAAATTTTATTTATTTAATTTAATCAAGGTTTTTAGAAATGCTCGTGTTTTACTCAAAATCTATAGAAAATGACATGAATACAGAAGGACGTCGCAAGTTTGACTTCCTACTGTACAGTTTCCCCAAACAGTGTCCTCTTGCTGATTTCTGACTCTTTTAGCTTTTGTAACTCTTTAATTAAGTTACTATTTAAACAAATCTGAATGTAGGCAACTCCTTTCATCTTTCTATATTGCTTATTGACAGGCAATGTGAAGGAATCAAATACATAAAAAAAATGTTTGGCTATTTCAATGTGAAGCAGATCTCAGATAATCATCTTTTTTTTAGACCTTACTGAAAACAGGGCTAGAAAACTTCATAACATCTGCCGTGTTGAAAACAAGTGTCTATCTGTCAGGAATAATTTATAACAGGCAGATTCAGGGAACATGATTAATTAAAAACTGGTCTTAATTAACAGCCTCAATCAATGGAGCTCATTACCAGCTCTGCTGGAGGTTTCACAGGTCCACACACACACACACACACACACACACACACACACACACACACAGCAGGACAACCCAGAAGTATTGAGTTATTTTTGGTGGATTTCAAAAGAACTCCTTTGGGTTCAGTATCTTGCCCAGGGTTATACATATTTAGACACACACACACACACACACACACACACACACACACACACACACATAGTGTCACCAAAAAGTTCTTGAAAAGGAAATCAAGTCAAAGTGAAATGAAGAGAATTTCTATAAATAAATAAATAAATAGAATGAAATTGAATGTTTTCTCTTGATTAAATTAGTGCAGCGAGAGTAAGCCACATTGCAAGACACTCTCCCAGAGCTATACCACAAGAAAGGCTAACCAAAGATGAAACATTTAAAAAAAATGACTGGAAAATAAATTGTCAGTACACTCAACAGAGCTCTCAGCAACGTTTTTTGTAACTGCACAAATCTGAAGAGTTCCAGCTGCTGCAGTTTATGCTGCAGAACCAGAACTGACAGCTGAAATGACGGACATGGACACAACTGCAGTATAGTTCCACTCACGGCTCATGAGAGTTTATGGTTTAAACATATCCAGAGCACATCCAGGAGTCTGCTCCAACCCATGGGGCCACTGCTCCACCTGGTGAAATTAGCAGCACCACTGTCTTGGCAACCGTCCAGCAGGCTAATTCATAATTTATCTCAACAGATGAACAGCTCTACAGTGGCTCATTTTTATATAAAAACAAAATTTGTATTTATTGATAATTTCATTGATGTTGAAAAATAACAATTCAAACAATTCATGACAATGTGGTGACAATCTTTGAATTAGACATCAAATCTTCCATAAGAGTGATATCTTTCATTTTATTGTTATTGACCTAAGGATAATGGGAATACAGTGGATCCAGAGCAATAAGAGTGTACCTCTTCAGTTGTATTTCAACTGTATGTTTTAGTAGTTTCTATGATATAGAAAATATTTTACTACAATAACACATTCGTTAATGATCTACTACACAAAACAAACTTCCATTGCAAAACAAGAGTTGCTCTCTGTGCTACCTTACAGAACATGTTCAATAAATAGGTCCAAAATGCTGTAATATTTAATAATAAATAATTTATTTTTGTAATTAACAGAGTGATTCCAAATGGGTTTAAAGTAAACTAAGAAATGCATTACAACCAACAGTGTACACTATTCATACGTTTATGATAGATAGATGGATAGAAAATTGTGGCAAAAAACTCCCCATTATCTCCAGAGGAAATGATTGGGTGGCATGTACCAAATCCTCAATTCAGCAAGACTTTCAATTAAGACTTTGTATCCATTTTAAATATGTATCTCACTTCAAGCCCCCCCAAAGTCCATTTGTTAGGCACGTTTCTGATGGAATTATGTATGTGTGTTGGATTGTATAACAGTATGTAGAAAAAATGGTGGTTGGATAATCATATACCACTCACACACCAGCAGCCATGAGGGCTGTGTTTGCCTCAGTTACGACTTAATTTAGTGACGTCATTATAGTCGATAGCCAATCATATTATGGGAGTGGTTGTAGAGGAATTCATACATTTTGAGCTAGAGAGAGAGAGAGAGAGAGAGAGAGAGAGAGAGAGAGAGAGAGAGA
>NW_022280068.1:2009215-2027906 GCF_004355925.1 Anarrhichthys ocellatus | reverse complement strand
GAGAGAGAGAGAGAGAGAGAGAGAGAGAGAGAGAGAGAGAGAGAGAGTGAGAGAGTGTGTGTGTGTGTGTGTGTGTGTGTGTGTGTGCTCTTCTTGGGGGGATTTTAGCCAGATGTCAAACTGAAGTTATGGCCGCAACTCAGCTCAGCTCAGCTGCTGTGCGCCACTTCAAAGTTTAAACATTCTCTTTCCGTATGTGTGTGTGTGTGCGTGTGTGCTTGTGTGTGTGTGTGTGTGTGTGTGTGTGTGTGTGTATGTATGTGTATATGCATGCTCACCAGCAGTGCTTTCATCTGCACACCTACAGTGAAACGCTGTGGGGGGGCTTGGGCTACTGAGTGCTCACACACAGACAGACGCACAGGGCTGGGACAGCATGTTGAGCAGCCATCACCTCAGGTTTGAGCAGCGCAGAACGCTCAGGAATGACTTCGAAAACGCACTCGTCTATTACAGTTAGTTTAAGTTTAAAGGTGTAATCCTCCCAATAAAGAAAGAACCCTCAGCTGCAGCACTGAGGTGCACCATCAACATTATATTCCTTTCTTAGTATGATGTTTCTTAAAGGGCCACACCAATGATATTACATGTTTAGCCCACATACAGGACAGGAATCGAACCTCAAATCATGCTTTATCTCTCTATCTCGATTATGGGTCCATAAATGTGGTCAACACACGTCTCTCACTCGTTTTCTCTCAGTTTCGTTGTTGTTTGTTCTCACTCGTAGCTCTGCTGGTGGCTGAAGTATCCGTCACACTGGAGAACATGTAATTCTTTTGTTCCTTTACAGTTTCTGTGTAGACTTCACAATAGTTGTGCAGAACAGAATAGGCATTAGTAAGGAACGGAAAGTCCTCAGTTTTCTGTCCATCGGCCTCCTCAAAGCCGCTAACCGTGACTTCAGACGTCTGCTCCGTCGGTCTGATAACGCCGCTGGTCACACCGCTCGCTAATCGCTCCAATAACAGCTGCTTCCTCTGCAGAAATGCAGACTTTAACTTGACAACAGCTGCTAGTAAAGACAACAAGGTCAGCAACATCTGTAATCAGTTGTCCATGTTGAATTAACCTGGTAGTCAATCGATAATCAAGGCTGTTGTTGTTTGTGATCTTCCGGGAAAGGGTCACGTGATATGGGCGTGACGAATCAGGGAAGGACACGTCATGACTGCTAAGAACCAATCAAGTAGCGAACGCGGGAGTCGTTTACAAACGTATGCCTGTACACCCCTCCACACTACGAGGTAACCCCGGAGTTTTCAAACGTATCCGTTTTCGGTGCTCGAAAACTCCGGAGTAGTGTGGACATGGCCTGATTCCACTCCACTCCATTCGCCAAAATTATGTATGTATGTATGGAAGCCAGATGCTTTGGACAAAATCACTGGTGGCTTTGGTCTTCATGGAATTCATTGATAAAAGAAAACGATAGAATAAATCCCACCGTATCCTCGTAAAGTAAAGGCAGTAAAGGCTCTGTGAATGATGGATTTACAGGACTGATAAACAGGTAACAAAGGACACTCAGTGGAATTGATATCACATGGCTGTGTAAATATCAGCACTGCAGCTACAAAGGTAAAGCAGTTGTCTAAAATAATTTAGCTTATGTGGCAGCAGCATATCTACAATTCTAACAAACTACATTGTTATCAGTAAAGCACATGCCAAAACATCATCGCCAAGGCAAGCTGTTGTATAAACACAGTACATTATCTTTCTAGTGCTGACAACTTGAATCCATCTAAAAAGAAGCTGTCTCTGTATATTTAGCATCCCATTGTTGTACTACCACTATGCTCTCTGTCATGGTTTCATACAACATGTCCAACAGCAGATGCACTTGACAAGACCAAATGAAAACATGTATCCAACCTACAGATATGAGCATAACATGATCACATGACTGACAACATTCACCAATATACTTGTTTCCCTCAAACTATTGGTTTAATTGTAAAACCAAGAGTAAGAGTGAGAATTATAGAATAATGGAACTGGAGACAGACATAGAAACAGTGAGATTTGAGGAAGATAGCATATGAAGGTGAAAATGTAGAAAGAGAGAGCTGGAAGATGAAAGAAAAAGACAGAAATGTCTAATTATATAAGAAAATAATGAAATTCAAAATAGAGAATAATAGAGAGATTTGGAGGAAAGAAAAAGAGACCGATGGAAAGGAAAGAAACAAAAGAAAAGAGAGGGATTTGGTTCTTAGTCGTCACAGTCGCAGATCCCTCACTGGTCTGGCCATCTTAAATTTCAGACTCCTCTGTTCCTCTCCTTCTCTGACTCTCCTTATGGGTGACAGTCGGGTGTCTCTATTTGGTGCCAATTACAGATTGTTCGACGTTGGTATGGCGCTGGGATTCAAGGCTGTGGAGGCTCCGGCCCCCACAGCTCCCAATTTACCCATCAAACACTCCCTTCCACAAACCTCCCACTTAGGAAAGTTACACTGCTCCTTAATAACTCCCTCACTGGTCGTTATTGCTGGAGGGACTAAAGTGAATGACCAACCTGTTTTGGAGGGTAGCATGAATGAAAATGAGCAATGGTACTATTCAAATCCAGGCCACTAAGAAGAGAAATATATTTTTTAATATTCCCGAAGTGCTTCATACTAATTTTGAAAGGGTTTTCTTAAACTTTACAAAGGGTATCGAAGAAATTAATCCCTGATGGACAAAAAACAGACTTTGAAGTAACCTTAATCACAAGCACTGCTACAATGGTGGGTTATAAGAGGTTGGATGACAATTAGCAGCCTTTGTAAGCAATAGAAGAGTTCTGGCAATCAGCAGTTTGATATGTGAGGTTTCAAAGCCACATGGGGTGACTATGTGGAGCAGAGAGGCCAAATTGCATGTACCCAAATTGATGCATTGAACAACCTGATTTAAAATTTTAACATTTTGGAAATGAAGACAGCACATGTAAAGTTAGACAAACTGCATTTCAAAGAAAGTAGAAATTCAGAATTTTATGAACTGACAAAGAAAACCAAATTCTTTCTAGAAATAAAGAGCCAATACTTGGAGGCTTAACAACTTTTGACTACAGTGAAAATGTAGTTTTTGAAAGATTAACAGTAAACAAATATGGATTACCAATGTAGCCCTAACTCCAGCTCTTGTAAGCAAAAACAATGCAAATATGCCTATTGTCGATTCTTTGCTTTTAAATCAAAGAAAATACGTTAGCCAGAGAACATGGACAAAGTCAGTAAGCTGTCGGATTTAAAGATGGAAAGACCACAAATCTTCACACCCATCTTAAAACTCACCATCCAAAAGAATACGCAAGTCTGCCACGACTCCATCCACAAAGAGCAGCCGAACCAAAACTCTTATCATGGTGAGCAATCAAGCCTTAATGATTGGGGCTTTTTCAAAGGCAATTAAATATAAAGTCAATGATGGCGAGACAGTACAAGGGCAGTTTCTACAAAGCTAATTGACCCGAGTTTCTTAAAGTTAATGAGAATAACTTTTAACTGGTTGTGAAACAGTCAAAATTTAATCCGGATCTATATGACCTTTATTAGTAAACTAGAACATCAGCGATAAGATTGGCTATTTCTATGTAGTTTTTCTTAATGCTCGTCATCGGTGCCAATGGGTCATATTCTGCGGAAAATCTGATGAAAGCATGAAGGTTCACCAGAACTCCTTCAGCTAAGACTCCAGCACTCCACTGGCGGCTACCAACCCACCGTGGACAGATTCACATTCATAGTCACCTTCGACCTGCCATTGGAAGCTCCGACGGGAGGTGTAGCCTGGTCTGAGCCCAGAAACAGAATCTCCTCGGGCCAGGAGCAGAGCTTTACCTCGCTGTTCCAACGATCACTGCTAGAGCCAACACCACGCTGCTGGTGACCTAGGCCGTAGTGCTGGTCCCAAGGGAGACACGGGAGAACCAGAACCAGAACCAGGACTGCGGTAAGCAGACTCTCTTACCCTTCTGCAGTAAAATGAGAGGACTCTAGTGCTTGTAAACACTACCACTTTCGCCCACCGGGTTTGCCAAAATCCACACAAATGAGGTTACTTGTAGTTACTTTAACTTTACCCTAACAACAAGATTACAAATTGAACAGCTCTACATTAAGAATACTCATTAACATTGACTTGAGACATCCCATTGACCTTTTCTACCTAGATGGCAGAAATGTACATCATTTCCGTCCAGCAATTTGATGACAGTGTCCATAAGGCTTTTATTTATTGTTCTAACACATTTGCTAATAGTTTGATTACGGAAACATTATGAGTAAATAGGATCCTTCAAAACATTACTGTCATGTATGCCCTCTCACGATTAGATAATAAGAAGTACCAGTGCTGGGTTCAAGAGTAAATGACAAAAGAATTGGGAGTATTGAACTACTATTGCCAAAGACAAGGGGTGGTGTATCGGTGCAATACCCAGCATGACGTCTGCTTCTGTGACAAAATTGGTTCAAGGATGCAACATTAATAGATGATGCTGATGACACAAACACACACTCACATGCATGCATTCAAAGAATAAAGCACCACAGTGAATGCAGTATGGAACCTCTATCTGGGTCAAGTAACCTTTGGTTATCATGGCCAAATCCTAGCATGCTTCATACGTAGACTAATTTAAGATTAATATTCATACATTAGCCTTTGGTTGTGTGGGGAAAGCAATCAGACAAGAGAAAGTAATAGGAAACACTAGATTATGGATGCCAATACCATCTCTCTTTCCATGTTCCTTCCTTGCAGCTCATGGTGTGTGACACACACACCAGTACGACTCCCCTTGAGGGTAACACTACAGGGGGTTTGTCCCAATTAGCGCAAAGTCAAGGTGTGGAGGACACATACTGAGCTAGCAGGTTATGGTAACTGGGAACACACTGAGCCAGTATGCTGGCTAACTGCTAACTAGCCTACTTCACAGGCACAGCATGCCTTTTGTTAAAAAAAAACACACTCATCCACAGGCACTTTAAGGCACAGGCAGCAGCATTAACAAGACTTCTTAAACATCTGTATGCCAAGGACCCTAAATAGACAGGCATTTAGCTAAGGATACCAAAATAAATAAACAGCCATGGGGATGTCCTAGTGGTCCCCCAGATCAGCACTTGCTGATGTTTACAGTCCTCTACTCTGCATATAATATATTGCAACAACAACTATGGTAACAGTCCAAGAAAATACTATATTTCTGCTATATTTTCAACTCAATGATTTTTTAAATGTTTTGTACATTTTCTGTATATATGCTCAAAATGTGAAAGCATTACTAAGTGGGTCCCCTTTTCAGAAGTTCTAAAATTCACACTAAAAGTTTGACTAGGACAAGTTGAAATGCTGTTGCTCCAGAGGACTTCCGTACTCCACCGCAGCAGGGAGGATCTTATTTTGTTTTGTTTGCTGTCTCTCTTCTTTTACTAACCCACACACACATATAGCTTTAAGCTAATGTAGCTCCGGGGTGAGCTAAACTGCTTCAGAAACGTGTAGATAGTGCGACCTTTATATTCACCATTTTAGAGTCTCACAACATCACGTTGTCTGAGCTGTGCTCTCACCTTTCCCCCACACACATACTACATGCATGCGCACACACACGCACACACAAATACACACACACTCCCTTGATTTTAGGCCATATCCACACTACTCCGTTTTCGTTTTAAAACAAAAAAGATCTCCGTCCACACGGCATTTCACCATCGTTTTCGAAATGATCTCCGTCCAGACTAAAACGCCTGAAAACGAATATCACGTGACTCTTCACGTACACTGGGCATGCGGGTGGGTGCGATGTAAACAGGAAGTAGATTGGTTGCTTAGCAAAAAAAATACGACAGAGTAATAAAGTAGTCTTTAAATAATGAAAGGTCGTGTTTGATACTTAAGATCTTCTCTAAAATCTTCCTCTATGAACTCAACACATTTCGTGGAAAGTTTTAGAAGTTTTATTTTTCAGACTTAACGTTAGTTACAGCGCTGCAGGTCTTGCTCTATCTCTCTCTCTCACACATCAAATTTACTTTAAAATCAACACTTACACATAAAAGTTTGCTAGAGTATGGGTCCATAAATGTGGTCAACACACGTCTCTCATTCTTTTCCTCGGTTTCATTGTTTCTGTTCTCTCTCGTAGCTCTGCTGGTGGCTTAAGTATCTGTCCTTTTGGAGAGCAATCAGTGTTTTGTTCCTTTACATTTTATCTGCGGACTTCACAATATTTGTGCAGAACAAAATAAGCATTAATAAGAAAAGGAAAGTCCTCCGTATTGTGTCCATCGTCCTCCCTAAAGCCGCTAACCGTGACTTCAGACGTCCGCTCCGTAGGTCTGATAACGCCGCTGGACACACTGCTCACTAATCGCTCCATTAACAGCTGCTTCCTCTGCAGAAATGCAGACTTTAACTGGACAACAGCTGCTAGTAAAGACAACAACGTCAGCAACGCCTGTAATCAGTTGTCCATGTTGAATTAACCTGGTAGTCGATTGGTAATCAATGTTGTTTATGATTTCCAGGAAACGGTCACGTGATATGGGCGTAACGAATCAGGGAAGGACACATCATGACTGCTAAGAGCCAATCAAGTAGCGAACGCGGGTGTGGGCGTCATCGTTTTCAAATGTATCCGTTTTCGACCGTCCACACGAATACGCAACCCTGGAGCTTTCAAACTTATCCGTCTTTGGGAGCGTTTTCAAACTCCTCCGTTTTCGGTGTTTGAAAACGCCGGTGTAGTGTGGACGCTCAGTCTAAACGTAGCAAAACACATGCGTTTTCAAATGGAAACGGAGTAGTGTGGATAAAAGTTGCAGCTGCATGAGTGAATGTAACAGTCGGAACATGGCTGGACTTGAAGTTAGGACAGGTTAAAGATGTCAGCAGGAAGAGAGCCTTGAATGCCTTAGATAGCATGCTTATGAATGTATAGTTTTTGTTGTTAGTTTCAGATATTAGTTGACTAGTTTATTATTATTGGAACTTAATAAACTCTGTTATACTTTAAAGAGCAGCTGTCTGTGATTGCTTTGTGCATGTGTATTGTGATAATAGCTGAATGTGGAATAGTACTTTGACCATGTGGGCGACTGTGGCTAAGTGGATAGCAGGGCCATCTTTCAATCAGAGGGTCGGTGGTTCAATCCCCGGCTCCGGCTCTGCTAGTCGCATGTCAATGTGTCCTTGAGCAAGACACTTAACCCCAAAATTGCTCCCGTAGTTGGGCCTACGGTGTAGAAATGTGATAGAATCTGAATTGTAAGTCGCTTTGGATAAAAGCGTCTGCTAAAATGACTGTAATGTAGTGACAATTAACATTGTGAACTAATTATGAGACATAGTTTGGTTCGCCTGTTCGCAGGTTGGTGCCCTGTTCGCAGGTTGGTGCCCTGTTATTATTAATAATCTTAGTGACATTAATAATTCTATTGGCGTCAATAATTTAGCTTTTCATATATGCTGATAACTTAAACACGCTCCTTTTCGTTCCAAACACATTTTAGTGTACAACTGTGTTTTTATGTTTTTAGTGTTTGGCTTTCAGTTCATTTCATTCTCCTCGCGTTTTATATTTGTTCTTTTTTTACTGTAAAGCACTTTGTAACCGTGTTTTGA
Source organism: Anarrhichthys ocellatus (assembly GCF_004355925.1). Taxonomy (NCBI): domain Eukaryota; kingdom Metazoa; phylum Chordata; class Actinopteri; order Perciformes; family Anarhichadidae; genus Anarrhichthys; species Anarrhichthys ocellatus. The sequence continues at coordinate 2,020,274 of NW_022280068.1, read as the reverse complement.
ATAATGCTATATATATTATGTTTTAATTTGTATTATTATTTTGACCAGCTCTGCCTGTAACCAATTATACCACTTAGAAATCAGAGCTTTAACATTAGAAATATAATTTAGGTTTCCTCTTTGTTGTGCACAACAGTGCAGGCCTATTTTGGAGAGTACAATACAGTAACTATGTCTTTATTTTCAGTTATAGTCAGTGTGTCTGACATATGAGCATTGAAAATGAATGAGTTTGTTTGCCTTTTGCATTTGTTTTCATATTTCATATTTACAGTATGCTAACATTTAAAATAATCTAGATAATAGTGTTGTATTAGTTCTGGAAAGAGCTAATTATTTGGTGTTTGTGCATAAAGTTGTGAAGCAAAAATACATTTTTAAAAAGATTTCCGATTTTTTCATAGTTCTGAAAAGCAGATGGAGGAGGGGACTACTAACACCATGAGCCTGTTCCCCAGGGACAGCTTTAGCAGATGCATGCTGCTCCACAAACTATTTAGTATGCCAGAAAAATATTTAGTAGGCTATGTCCTAATGTACTGTATGTCAAATGACTATTCTGACCCATCCTCTGTGTTTGCTTGAATCCACAACAAATCTCTGTGTGTGCTTGAATCCACAACAAATAAAATCTTAGATCAGGGGTCGCCAATAGGCGGACCGCGGTCCGGATCCGGACCCAGACGCTGTCCTATCCGGACCTGGATGTATAATTGATGGATAATTGAGAATTATATATATTTTGGCGGAGCGCTCCTGTTTTAACCTGCACAGCTTTTCTGGCCTTTACGGCACTCATTCAGCAGTTCAGGAAACACACTGACCAATTGCATATGTTGTAAATAATCTCACGTGACGCTACTCAGCCAATCGAATGTTTATTCCAAAATGCACGGTGAGTTGAGTGAGATTACGCAGACAGGTTGGAGATGGAGCGAGAGCAGTGATAGAGATGGAGCGAGCGAGAGCAGTGAGAGAAGCAGTGAGAGAGAGAGCAGTGAGAGAAGTAAGTAAGTCGGAGATGCAAGTTAACATGGCGTGCTCTAAAAAGAGAAAAGTGGACCTCGAAAACAAAGCTTTTAACAACGAATGGACGGACTTGTATTTGTTCATTCTTCCTGCTGGCGCTACAAAACCACTCTGTCTCATATGCTCAGATACCATGGCCATTATTAAAAGTGCCAATGTGAAACGCCACTACGAGACCAAACACAAATCTTTCGACCAAACATACCCACTCCAATCCGAACTGAGGGCACAGAAAATAAACGATTTAAAAGCCCAATATGAACGTTCCACCAGAATATTAACAAATTCATTCACTGCCCAACAACGTGCTTACGAATGTTGGATTTTGGGTCAACATAAAAAGCTGATGGAGAGGTTGTCAAGGAGTGCATGAGTGCAGTAGCTGGAACTTTACTTGAGGGGAAACAAAAAGAAGAGTTATGTGACAAAATCAAGCAAATACCTATGTCAGCAGCCTCAGCCACAAGGAGAACTGAAATATTAGCCCAGGATCTACTAGCACAGCTGGATGAAAATATCCATAAAGCACCCTGTGTTAGCTTAGCTGTAGATGAGTCCACTGATGAGTCTGACAATGCTCAGCTGTTAGTTTATGTGAGGTTCTTTAACAAGGAGAAGAAAGAGTTCTGTGAAGACCTGTTGGGTGTTACACCACTTAAGACCAGTACAAGAGGAGAGGACATCTATCTGGCCATAAAGGAGATGTTAACTGAAAGGGGAATAGAGCTGGAACAAGTGGTTTCAATAACCACAGATGGAGCCCCTGCCATGGTAGGGAGAGAGAAAGGCACAGTGGCAAGAATGAAAGAGGTCAATCCTGAGCTCATCTCATACCATTGCATAATTCATCAATCTGTCCTGTGCTCCACTTTGTCAGACGAATATGCTGAGGTGATGAACATAATTATGAGAATAATTAACTTTCTCAGAGCATCCTCTTCCCTTCAGCATCGCATGTTAAGGGAATTTCTAAGAGAAATTGATGCGAATGCTGATGACCTTCTGCTGCACAACAACGTAAGATGGCTCAGCAAAGGCCAGGTGTTGGAGAGCTTTTGGTCCATTCGAAGGGAAATTGCTGCTTTCCTTAAACAGCTGAAGAACCAGAAGGCAACACCATTTTCTCTTCTTTTTAGAAGACGAGAACAATATGGATATCATTGCTTTTCTGGTAGACATCACTTCACACCTGAGTGAACTAAACGTAAAGCTGCAGGGCAGAAACAATTCAGTTTGTGACCTGATGACAGCTGTACGCTCCTTCCAGAGGAAACTTGAGGTGTTTAAGGAAGACCTGCAGGCAGACTGTGCACACTTCCCAACAGTGCAGGATCAGGTTCAGGGTGAGCGAGATGTATCTTCTTTTGTGAACTTTGTTGATAAGCTGATTGTAAACTTCTGCGCACGTTTTGAAAACTTCAGCCTTGGACAGCAGCTCACCCTGTTCATTCAGAACCCCTTCCTCATCACAGATGTCAGGGGGTTCTCAAAGGAAGTCACACAGCACTTAAAGTGGGCAAATGCTGGGCCTTTCCAGATGCAACTGATCGATCTTCAAGCAGATGTAGCCCTGAAAGAGCATTTTGGAGGAACTGACCCTGCCACCTTCTGGCTCCAAATGGCCTCGGAGACAGCTTGCCCAGGTCTGAGGAAAGTAGCTCTGTACATCCTCACCATGTTCGGCTCCACATACAGCTGTGAGGCAGCTTTTTCCACGATGAACATTATTGAAAACAAATATCGTTCCAGGATATCCAATGAGCACCTTCACATGTGCATGAGACTAGCCCTGACACCATTCCAGCCCAGATATAAAATCCTGGCAGGACAAGCTACAGCTCATTTCTCTCTAAACAAGAAAAAGAGGAGTGGGGTGTAAGAGGAAAAGAAAGAGAAAAAGAGAAAGTGTTAACGCTGTTCAATTGTTCAGAGATTGTTTATTATTAAGTTGACAGACCATTATGATGTTAACAAAAGAGAAGAAAAAAGTTAACTCAAGTTTTTCAAAAGTTATTTTTTGTGTATTTTATTTTTAGATGGAGCCCTTATTTTACTTGAAATGAGAGAAGAACATTTATTTATGTATTTCTATGTATCATTTACGCAAGAACTCTCCACTTCAGTGGAATGGAGTGCAATATGGTCAATGGCGGAATAAGTATTTGCATTGTAAATATAAAGTCCGACATTCAAAATAATACACAAGTATTATCATTTAAGTTCAAAAGTATTACTTCGGAAAAAAGGCCCCTGAGATGAATATTTTGATTATTGGTTCATTAATATTGATCAATGTATGTGTAAACAGCTTAATAGTGTATTAGCTGGTTGAGGCGAGGCTAGTTTCAACCTTTTTATACACTGTTATTGTCATGCATCATACTTGGTAAGATGATCTTATGTTTTGGATAAACTTTTATTCTCTGAATTGACTAACAACGAAAGCGGTTGGGCAAATGTAGTTAAGTAAAATGTACAATATTTACTATTAAAAATACTCAAGGAAAATACCTCAAAGTACCTCAGAACTGTAAGTACAGTGGTAAATGTACTTGATTATGTTCCACAACTGAATGAGGTTTTATGTCACTTCTGCACTGTGCATCATCTTAACAAAGGTTATTTAAAAACAAACCAAACCTAACTGCTGACCTTGCACCAGCAAAGATTAGGTTCTAAAAGTCTCAATAAAACAAAAGGAGAGGAGAGGAGTCATGAAGGAGAAAGGCCAAGCCAGCATTAACACTCAAAACAAACAATTTACCACATGAAATAATAACGTTTCAAGGAATCCAATTCAGATGTAAAAAAAAAGAAAAAGTTGCTAAGAAGTAGCAGAAGTAGTAAAATAGTTTATCTGGAACTTTTTCAAAAACAAACCCAAATAGGATGTGGCAGGGTTGTGAAAGGAGAACATTTAAATACTATGTCAGTCTGTGCCCAGAAGTGAATTCAGCAGGGAGTCTGGAGTCATTCCTGCCTATTAGACACTTTGACAGCCCACATCCAGTGAGGCCTTTCTCTGACAAACCAAATGAAAAATTCAAATTGCCAGTAAAGTGCATTCTGTATTTATTTCTCGTATGAGACATCAACAGTCTGAAGTAGATACTTCTCATCATTATGTTTTCTCTGAATGGATTGTAGACCATTTTACTTTGTGTCTTTGTTTAACTCTAAAGGTAAAATCAATTGTAGGAATGGTAGCCCACTCATTTTCAGACCTAAATATGGTGAACAGTTTGTTCATTTGTCTGGCCAACACTTTGGCCCAGAGCAAGATCTCTCTAACTAATATCTACATCACCATGAAGGTTCCTGGTGATTTTCCTTGATTAATTACAGTCACTTGGGCAGTGGTCCTTGGCATCTTGATACCGACAAACATGGCACCCTTTACTGTCTGAATGAAAGGCACCAGGAGGTTTTTCTGTCGACTAGGTTGAGCATGTAATGTGTCAGCAAGTTCACCAGCAGGCCAAATGTATGTCCTTTCACAGACCAATATTCAATTAATGTTGGGTAAGTGGTCAAACACCAAAGCATCACGCAGATCTCTTGCTTTAAAAGATCCCCATCACTACAGGCCAAAGGGGCTCACAAAAGCCACATATTGACACAGAGCGTAACCGCCATGTCCACCAATTTCTTTTGACATAAGCATTCATTTAACAGAAGTGTTAGAAGGCCATTGGAAGTTATGTCCCACAGCAGAGCACAAGAGCTCTAGTGTCCCCTTGTCAAGGTACTACCTTACACATAGCTGACAGAAAGGACTCTCTGACCACATCACCGTCCTGCTAATGCCAGCATACAGACGAAGAGTGAAAGTCTCCAGACCGGTTCTGAAGCAGGTATGGGTGTGGCCAGAGGGGGCCTCCTCCGCTCTCCAAGACTGCTTTGACACAACAGACTGGGGAATGTTTAAGCAGGCAGCCACATACAACAATCACACAGACATTGAGGAGTACACAGACACTGTTACTTCTTACATTAGTAAGTGCATTAATGATGTGACCCATATAAAAACCATCATCACTCGGGCTATCCAGAAGCCATGGCTGACAGGGGAAGTGCATCGGCTGCTGAGGGCCAGAAACAACGCCTTCAGAGCCGGGGATGAAACTGGCCTGAGAAGAGCGAGAGCCGACCTGTCCCACGGCATCAGGAAAGCAAAACAGGAATACTCGGATAAGATAAACCAGTCACTTTAAAGACAGCAGAGATACACGAAGCTTGTGGCAGGGCATTCAGACCCTTACGGACTACAAACCCGTGCCACAGATCTGCGACAGCAACATCTCTGCTAAATAACCTCAACAGCTTCTTTACACGGTTTGAAACACAAAACAGCACACGTCCACACAAGACTCCACCCCCTCCCCACGATCAGGCTCTGTGCCTGTCTGCTGCCAGCGTGAAGAGGACACTCTCCACTATCAACACCCGCAAGGCAACGGGTCCAGACAACATCCCTGGCCGTGTGTTGAAGGACTGCGCAGAGAAGCTTAAGGATGGCCACCATCATCATACCTGTGCCAAAGAAATCCACTCCGTCCTGCTTTAATGACTACCGTCCGGTGGCACTGACCCCCATAATCATGAAGTGCTTTGAATGGCTAGTCATGTCACATATCAAATCCATTCTTCCCCCCACCCTGGACCCTTTCCAGTTTGCATACCGTGCCAAATGGTCCACGGAGGATGCAATCTGCTCTGCTCTCCACCCAGCCCTCACCCATCTGGACACAAAAGACTCATATGTGAGGATGCTGTTCATAGACTTTAGTTCAGCATTCAACACCATAATCCCACAAAAACTCATCTGCAAACTTGACCAGCTGGGGCTCAACACCTCGCTGTCTAACTGGGTGCTGGACTTCCTCAGTGAGAGGCCACAAGCAGTACGTGTCGGCAACAACACCTCGAGCAGCATCAATCTGAGCACAGGGGCCCCTCAAGGCTGTGTGCTCAGTGCACTGCTCTTCACCTTGCTGACACACGACTGCACTACAACCTACAGCACCAATCACATGGTCAAATTCGCAGACGACACAACTCTGGTAGGTCTCATCACCAGGGATGATGAGACCCACTATAGGAAGGAGGTCAGACTTCTGACCACGTGGTGCAGAGACAACAACCTCCTTCTGAATAACAGCAAGACCAAGGAGATTATTGTTGACTTCCGGAGAGGCCACACTAAACACCCACCACTGACCATCAATGGTGCTGATATATAGAGAGAGTGAGCAGCACCAAATTCCTGGGGGTGGACATCTGTGAGGACCTCTCGTGGACAGCCAACACAACATCACTGGCAAAGAAAGCCCAGAGGCGCCTCTACTTTCTCCGCAAACTAAAGAAGGCAAGAACACCCCCACCCATCATATGCACTTTTTACCGAGGCACCATTGAGAGCATCCTGACAAACTGTATCACTGTGTGGGGCGGAAGCTGCACTGACTACAACAGGAAAGCCCTGCAGCGCATAGTGAACACAGCTGGAAGTATCATTGGTGCCTCACTCCCCTCCCTGCAAGACATATACAACACCCGCCTCACCCGCAAAGTGACCATGATTGTGCATGACTCCAGCCACCCCTCACACAGTCTCTTCAGCCTCCTGCCCACTGGGAGAAGATACGGAGTCTCCGTGCTCGCACCACCAGACTCTCAAACAGCTTCTTCCACCAGGCTGTTAGGAAGCTGAACTCTCTCCCTCCTCTCTTTTAAGACTCTATGTCCAACTGCTGCTAAATTATATGTTGTCTAAATGTTTTTTTTTATCTATCTGCACTGTATTCACTTTATATGTTTATATGTTGGACTGGAGAGAAACGTTTTTTCAACTCCTCGGTATGTTCGGTACATATTGTGGAACTGACAACAAAGCTAACTTTGAACTTTGAAAGACAGATGCCGGCTCACTGTGGCTTACTTCTCTTACATTTACATATTCAAACTTGAGTTTGTTAGCGCCATTAAAACTAGATAATTCTGAACTCAGTAAGAGTCGGACATCTTACTATTAGTTGATAAAACAATTCTGATTTGACCCAAAAGCTTTTATAATTGACAGTCATTTACCTTTTGTTGATTAAGGTGGAGAGGTAGGGGGAAGCCAGGCTGTTGAGCGTCTGGGATGATGTGACCACTTGAGTGGGTACTGGTAAGTAGGCGGGCGGCAGTGTTCTGTATATTCTGGACTTTATTAAGGACTTTGTTTGTGGCACCATAGTGGAAACTGTTGCAGTTGTCAAGCCTGGATGTTACAAATGCTTGAATGAGCGTTTCTGCAGCAGAGAGTGATAGCGAGGGTCGGGCAATGTTACGGAGGTAGAAAACAGCCAGTTTTGGGGATGTGGTTAACATGGGGCAGGAATGAGAGGGTGGGTTGAGGCATGACTCCAAGGTTTCAATTTTGGGTGGAGGGGCGACAATGGAGCCATCGATATTGAGTGTGAAATCATAAGTGGGACAGGTTAGGGCTAATGACTAAGATTTCTTTTTGCAGTTGAGTTTCAGAAAGTTTCTTTGCATCCATGTTTTAATGTCCATTAGGCAAGTGGCAAAGGTAGAGTTGAGTATCGTCTGTATAGCAGTGAAACTAGAGCCCATTGTGGCGGAGGATCTGTCCAAGTTGTAGCATGTAGAGGATGAAGAGAATGGGACCAAACACCAAACCCTGGGGGACACCATGGGTAACAGGAGCTTTTGTCAATTAGTATTTATTGATGTTAGTCGGAGAGTAAGGACTGAAACTAGGAGAGGGTAGTGCAAGTAATACCAAGGGTGGATTTGAGGTGTGTGATGAGTGTGGAATGGTTAATAATGGCAAAGCATTGCAGGGTCAGGAAGGATTAGGATGCTGAAAATAACAGTCGGTAATTTATGACTTTGATCAGAACAATCTCATTGCTATGTTTTGCATGGAAACCAGATTGAAAAGTGTCATGAAAGTCATTGGAGTCAGGGCGAGATTTGAGCGGCAATGACTCTGTCCAGTACTTTGGACAGGAAGGGCAGGTTGGAAATTGGCCAGTAGTTATTGGTGGAATCGGGTTCAAGACCAGGTTTTTATGGGGTATGGGGTTGACCGCGGAATCTAAGGAAACTGTTTCCTACAAAAGTAATAGTAGTAAAATGTTTATTTTTATTTTAAAGCACGCAAAAATCTCATATACCAAAACAGACACTTAATACATTAACACTAAAAATAGACATGGAAAAAGGTTATTGGGCTGAAAGTGAATAAATACACAACACATTTCTGAAGAGCACAAAACACCTCAGATCTCAGCTCTGTACGTCCTCGCAAAACTTGTGGGGAATAAGCCCCAAACTGACTGAATGTGAATTCCAATAAAGGCTAAATCTTTTTTCTCTATCTCTTTGTGTCTTGTGTGTGTGTGTGTTTTGAAAGAGTGTCACCTTACGGTTTAAAAAATGATCATGACAGAAATCTGCACAAACAAGCAAACAAGGAGGGCCACAAGTTGCCTGGTTTTAACAAGCAATCTTCACAATGTGCATCTGACAGAAATCTGTGTGTTGGCTTGTTCATTATACCATTTGCTGGGATTGTCATTACTTATTGATAGTGCTTCTGTTTAAAATGCAGCATCACAGCGGTAGGTGGCACAATACTGTCATAAACACACACAGCCACACACACATCTTTTCAGAGTTGGGTTAAAGGAAATCAGCAAGAGGCCATGCTTTCAGGCTCACTGTTCCTCTTTCACTCTTTTCTGACATTCTCTTTCCCCTAATCTATATCATATTGTTTATTGTGCTGTCTTCATTCTCCCTGATGTTGGTCTGTTTCAATAAAGTCAGGCTAAAAAAACTTAAATGCAGGCTGAATTCGTTAGTGTTCTATTGGTTGATGCACTAACTAAAAACCAAGTAAGAGTTGTAGAGCTATGAGTAAGGAATAGTCAGCTAGCCGCCATGTTAATTAATTTATGCAGTGTAAAATGGCATAGGCTTCAGTTAGTGGTGACTAGAGCTGCAGGACAAAAATGGGATGACACGATTTCTGAATTACTCAACCAGCACTTCTATATTTGATTCTTCAAAAACGTAATATTTTTACATCTGCGATATATCTGCTTCATGCTAATATTGGCCGATTAAATCTATCGACCGATAAATTGTTTGAGCTCTATTCACATACGTACAATCATCAAGCTATGCAGCCTACACATGCACTGGTGTTTACTAACATTGTTGGAACATTTCATCCATTCCAGAGCAATCTAATCAAATCAGTCCCAAAATCAGTCATCGCCTTGTATAAATTCATTAAACTACAAATGTATGTTCCATTTGTTACTGTTTATTGATTATAATGATGGAAAAGATGACCCATCTAGAAACACATCTTTGCTGCCGTTGTGTCCATGTTACACTGACAATGGAATGTTGACCATCCCTCCTGGTGTGTATCCAGATAACCATCATGATGTATTGCCTGTTTTTACATTACACTCTCTCCAGGAAAGCCTGTGATTTGTACTGTAATCCTCTACTTGGCGTGGCAGATGGACAGGCTACCTGCTTCTGCATCTTTGTGTGTGTGTCTGGTGGAGATTTTTTTGTTTCCCTGGTTGCATGTGTGATAAGATTAGTTTCATTTTCATATGTATAAACACGTTAGGGATTTTTGCCCATGTGGATGGTGGCACAAGATACAAAGTCAAAGTAATTTAGATTCACCATCTGGGGACCATGAATGTATATGATGTCATGGCCATCCATCCAAGAACATTTTATTACATTTCAGTCAAAACAAAATACGATCTCAAGCTCGTGTGGTGCTGGATGGATAGTTTTGGGATCAACATAGTCCTTGGTATTCATCCTCCTTAAATAGAAGGAACATGGAGTTGAATTGAGGGATTTTCAAGGTGAGTCATCAATGAGTGTGGGGGTTTAAATAGAAATGTCAGAAGGTTGGTCTGTCTCTATGTCCAACATTTTGAGGATGCTGTTGAGCACGATATTGTGATGACTTTTAGTCAAATAGCCAATACATTTGGTACGGTATGCATGATACAAAGTTATTCCTGTTTGTTTTGATGGAGGGAACTTTAGCATTAGTCAATTTGCTCTTGACAAATACTCATGGCAACCTATTTAAAGAATAAATGTGGAATTTCCATGAAATTTCCATTTCCAGTTGAGGTCCCTAAACGATGACCCCAATATTTTTGGATCACCCCAGCTTTTTCTCTTGTACCATTATCAGACCAGGTTGTATGCTTGTAAATAGAAAATATTGACATTCAAAGTCCGTGAGGGGTTGCGCTCCCTAATCAAAGATACCTGGCTTTCCTACAGATGCTAAATGACAAAAGCACTTATAGTCGAACCAACATACCATCAGTTCAATTGGATGAAATTAATCATCTGGTTCTAAACTGTTCACTTTTCACAGCGCTCTTGACAAGAGGCACTTTAATGTGGTCTGCATACACACACACACACACACACTCACATATTTTTCTCAAATTAGTTTCAGGGTCCTTGGAGGTGTTTTTTTTCTACTTCTATTTGGGAGGTTGCCAGGTTTCACATAAAGATTTTTAACATGTGACAATCACATGATTACAAGCTTGCCCTATCTTCAGCCTTTTATCTTCTTGGGTTTAAACAGCACAAGATATTATGAGAAGCTACTCTGATGTCTATGGTAAAAAAGTAATGATCTGCAAAACTATAATTCAAACACCAACGGAAACGTTTATGAGAACATGTGGCTGCTGGTTAAAATGATTCATTTCAGATGTGTGGCTCATATGGCACAGATCAGATGTGAAAATATGTGCGTGTCATGAAGGAAATTTATTTTTATTTTTGAGATGTAATTTGATCCATATCAAATAGGAATCACATATCTACCACTGTGACTTTATTGTATAAATACAAAGACCGCACTTTCTTTCAAGTTCGTAATAAAAGAAGGCATGATAGAACTGCCCCAACATTGCCCTCCACCCGGGTTCAACAACATGCATATAAT
>NW_022280068.1:2000759-2004215 GCF_004355925.1 Anarrhichthys ocellatus | reverse complement strand
CCTCAGTCTCATCTGCTTAACTTGGTCATGGAGGCATCAACATTTAACTGAGATGGTAAATTAACAGTGAAAACTAATCATAGCTTAATTTAATATCAGTATTCATAATTACACTTCATGTTTACTTCTCCTGATCTTTCCTGGGCACAGGAGTACATGACAGTGTCATCTGCAAAAAAATGGTACTTGCAAAAGCTGAACTTCGTACAAATGTTAAACAATCTGAGAACAATAAGTCAAATAGCTATGGAACCACTTTGCATCCAATTCTGATACAAGATGTCAGTGAGTATCGACAGTATTGAAAGCCTTTGTGAGATCTACAAACAGTGACACACATGTAAGTTTGTTATTCATAGCTTATTTTATGTCATCCATGACTTCAAAGTGGCTGGTATAGTGCAATGCATTGATTGGAAACCAGATTGCATGTTGTTTAAAATATTACATAGAGTCCAAATGGAATTGTAGTTGGGTAGCAATTAATGATTCCAGTATTGTAATGTAATCAAAGTGAGGTGAAAACAAACACACAAAAAAGAATGATTAAAAACCAGTTGACAATACTCAAAATTGAATGCAGACACACTAAATGTTGATTGTATGGCTGCATACATTTCTGGTTTATGCAAGTGTGACTTATTAATCCAGACTAAATTGGGGAATTAGGTTTTTTACTTGACCTATTCCTTAGCTTTCATCTCGACCGGACAAACAGTGTGAGTAATTTAGCACCTCAGAATCCGTTATTAATTTGTTTTCAGCAGCATCAAAGGTGACTTGATAATACTCGTTCTTTCTGAGGAGAAACCATTTTTGTAAATTATTTGAGGCTCAGTCATATTGCCTGATTGCAAATTAATCAGTTTAATTTTCAGCGAAATCTGAAAATCTGACATTTCCTCTCCCCTGGTGTAGCCTGCTTTTTTAGCACCTGAGGTTGTGATCAATTCCAGCTGCTGAGATGAGGCTTGGTTTCTGCAATGGCGCAGTGCTTTATTTTGCTGCCCTTTCTTATGCCATATTGAACATGAATTGAAGGCTGTTAGCATAAGAAAGAAACAATTAGCATTGAGGAGCAGGTGACCAAACGACCCATCATCTCACCGTCACCTGTAATTTGGTTTTGGCTGGAAACTATCAGCAATCAGTTCATATAGTATGGCAGCTATTTTGTTGCCCTTGTCAATGTACTTTTAAATCTTTTTTTAAAAGCTTTTCTTTGATCTATCTTTATGCAATCTGATCATCCAGGTTAAATGTTAAATCACGGCGAAGGCTGAGTCCCAATAAGAAGTCTGGCTCTGATTCGAGCCACTGCTTTGAGAAATAACAGGGCCACTTTTGGCTGCACTCAAATAAAACACTTTGCTGATGAGTGGATTGGACACCACCTGCTTCTGCTTGTCTGTAATTCAATTGGTCCTTCCTAATGCCATTTGTAGCTTGTTGTTTTTTATTCATTTCTAATTGCTTAGTTTGTTTTGTTTTTTGAACTGTCAGCAGAAGGTCCTCAGGCTGGCAATGTCAGTCTTTCTGTCCCACACTGTTCAGATTGTTTTGAAATTTGCTTTGGACATTCATAGCCCTGATGCCAATAATTACATTTTTGTGCGACCAGGAGTTTTTTCATGCGTTTCAGGCGGGAATGCCTCAGAGTCAAAACAGCCACAGCCTGCTGAGCTTGGAGTGGCTGCCGCTGCTCTGGTCTTTTCGGCATTAGAGAAGATTTCTTGTGAATTTGATGACTGCCCTGACCTTTCATCAGCCACCTCTTTATGACCAACACTTATTTTGAGGGTGTCTGAGACAAGTGCTGTAAATATTCATGGTCCCAGAGGTTGATCATGTCTTCAGTGACTCCCTGACCATTCAATAGGTGACATTCTCAGGTCAAAGCTCTACTTGTACAAAACAAAACATGTAATGGGTGGATTATCATGAAATTCCGTGACAACATTCATGCTGCCCAGAGGTCGAACCCTTTCCATTGTAAACATTCCATTAAGGTTAGAGTTCAGTTGTACTATCTTAAAATATAATCGATCATGGAATTCACTTATCAAATCCAAAGCATTCAACATTTGACATTAAATAACTAAAACTCAATGTCACGACCTGGCTCCGACAGCCATGACCCAGTCATGGAGACGCAGACAGTTTGCCAAAAAGCACAGAGTTTATTAACCATAAACAATGGGTCCAACTAAAAAGGTGGCTGGAACAAGCCGTTCTTCCTCCACGGAGTGATAGGAGAGCCGCGCCCAGGTTACCAGGAAGGCAGAGCCTTATAGGGGAAGCGCACCGGGCCCAGGTGCCTCCACTTAGGCGATCAACACCTCTGGTACCTGCTGTCTTAAAGGAACATACATAAGTAACCCAGATAGGGAACCGTCACACTCAACAATTCAATCTGAAATCTATAATTGTTTTTATTGAGTTCCAGACCCTAATGTATAAGATCCTACGAATTTAGTATCCCGGGCAAACTTTCTTGTCTTCATGTGCCACTGAGCATAGACATAACGATCACATCCAAAAGTAACATTTTGGCTGTTTGTCATTTCAAAGCAAAAGTCTGCAGCTAAAAAGTGAGAAGCTGCTAACATTACATGAATGTTTTGTATATTGCTCTTTGCTAACAAAAGCAGAGTGAGATTTGATAAGAGGTTTGTTAGCATTCAAGCTTAGTGAATCTAGGCATTTTGTCAACTTGGACATATTAAATGCATGCATATTAAAAAGCCTTAACCCTGCTGATGCTTCAATAGTTGGTTGAGCTGAGATATGACTGATCCTGCTAAAGGCTCTAATTGCTGATTATTATAGCACATATAGGGGGGCTGTGTTTATATTAGCATGTGTACTTGCCATTACGTTAATGTCTCTTTTGTTCTGCATGTATATACTGTTGCTCACAATATATATCTATGTGTGAGAGCTCACAGTGTACACATTGTCTGTGGAGCAGTGTGAGTACAGGGAGGTATTGCTGGTATAAATCAAGCGCTGTAATTGGTCAGGAGCTATAACAACAGCAGGAGGTCCCGCCTCAGGCTGCAGCTAATTGGCCACCTGCCGCGAAGCGTGACGCACCGTTGGTCCAAAGTAGTATTCACGTAACACCAAAGCATCAACAGGTGTGCATGTTTGTGTGTTGTAAAAGTGTGCTTTTTTCCTTTTATTCCTTTAAGTATGTACTGTGTATCCTTGTTTTACCCGCATATTCACAAGCATAGTTTAGCAGTGTGCACATGTTTGTGTTCTTTACACAGGTTAATTAAAGGTAATTTATGGCACACTGGGTTGTACATTATTATTGGTTTCTTCAGTCTTATTTTCTTCTGCAGAGCTGAGACGTAGAACGTGTAAATTACCTTGTACTGAGCAAAAATGAAAATGAGAAGTGTATGTGTGTATGTATGTATGTGTGTGTTTGGGGGGGGGGGGGGGGGG
>NW_022280068.1:1975449-2000659 GCF_004355925.1 Anarrhichthys ocellatus | reverse complement strand
TTTTTTGTGTGTGTGGGGGGGGGCAGGGGGGGGGGGGGGTGTATTACTCATGTTGCAGGGACGTACATCTGTTTACACAGTCATATTGAGGGGACTTGCCTTCCTTTTTGGGGACAAAATGCACATCCCCATGATTTAATCATAAACTTTTAGGGTGAAGACTTGGTTTCAGGTTTAGGATAAGGTAGGGTAATGTAGGCTCAGACTATAGGTGTTCTGGGCTGATTAACCACCATTCACCCCTCCCAACAATGGGAAGGGAAATCTGGTCAAGTGCATTGGTCAGTACTGATGTTTAGCCCATATTATCTTGTAATGTGAGGGGTTTACAGATCCAGTCTCAAACCTCAAGTACCTTTCACAGACTCAAAGCCGCCCCAATAATTTCAAACATGTTTGATATTTAGGAGTTAAAGTCTGGACGATAACGTCACTTCTTTCCAAACGGAACCATGATAGCCAATGAGAGAGGCAAGCCGAAGCAGCTGACGGTGTTTCCAAGCTATGGTAAAGTTCGAGCCTTTGAGGCTAACCTTAGCTAGCATACTACTGTTGACAGATATTAAAACTGACTGACATTCAAATCTCACCTCCAGTTCTCGCTGAAGAATTGAGAACCTGTGTTGACCATGTCTCCCAAGCCTTTTCCTCATCCAGGCTCACTTGTGACACTCGCAGATGTGGCAAGCATTAATCACGCATTAATGTAATATTTTTTTACTCTCCGCCATAAAGACATGTGTGAACGATTACAATTCCCAAAACAGTGTGTTGTGTTACCAGAACGTGATTCAAATTGTGGGCCAGGTAAGCTTATGTTATGATGACGTGAATGTGGGTACCTTTAACAAAAAAATACGTAACACTTAAACTCATTACCCTTTCTTAGTAACTTGCCCAAGACTGGTCATGATGTCTATTTAAAGAATACTTTCATATATGTCAGGGACACACTTAGACTATTGTAAATGTGTACTCGGAATGAGTACGGAATGAAATGATTGATCTGACAACTAATTTTCCGCTTAGTTGATTATTCTAAACTATTCAGTTCCGTCACAAATCAAATTGACAATTTTATTTTAGTTAATTTCATTTTGACAAGCTGTAGGCTGTAAGCTTACATTATACAATGCATTACAAAACAAAACCAAATATGCTACCCTTTGAATAACTATATTGTAGTAGAACAAGGGTATTCAATTAAAATTCAGCGAGGTCCAGTTAGAGAGAATTTCCTCATGCAAAGGTCCGCAGTGTCAAAATAAAGTCTAACTACACTATGATTTAGTCTTATATATATTGAAGTAGCCAACAGTTGTATTAACGTCTGTATGTAGTCAACAACTGACTGTTAAATCAAATGATGAAAGTTAAATTGAATAATATCTCAACAATATTTATTAATAATTACTCTAATAATAAATAAATGTGCATCTTAAAATAAAGTACTTCATTTTAGAAAAAAAATATTTCACTGAATTGCCATGCAGCTTTAAATTCAGTTAATTTAGAAGTGGAGTCAACCAAGAAAACCATCATATTATATTTTCCTCATCTTCTAAAAAGAGAAATGTGTGTGCATGGACTTTATCTGTGGTTATTAAACCACTTGTTTCAGCTCTATTCTCTCTGTTAACATCTTTGTTGGACAGTGAATTCATGTGTTAGGATTCTGATCACATTGGGCTCTTAGATTGTTCATTTTGGATGTGAGTTGGTTTGCTCAAAAGAGTTGTGCTTTCTCTCGTAGTGGTGCTTCACATTGCTGCTTTTAATATTCGTCACGGTCTCTGAACATATGAGACATACTGGTTTTGAACTGTCCATGTTAAGAATGAAAATATAAGAGTCTGTCCATTCTTGGTTAAAGGCTCTGGTCTCTCTGTCCACATTCCTCTTTTTGGAGAACGCCATGTGAAATAACTTCTCTGACTCACGTAATTCTCCTGTTGGGTCACTCTCCTCGTCTCTCTCCCATGTGTGTGTAAATCTCACTTGAGTTGCGATGCAAATCAGAACATATTTGATTGGCTGAGTAGCATCACATGATGTGATTTACAATGCATGTAATTGGTCGGTGTGTTTCCTGGACTGCTGAAATTGTGCCGTAAAGGCTAGAGAAGCTGCGCCGGTTGAAATAGAAGTGCTCCGTCAAAATTCAATAATTCTCAATGCGGTCCGCCTATTAGTTACCCCTGTAGTAGAGTATCAACCCTCTGTTAGCAATCAGAATCAATGGATGTTTTCGTCAAGGCAGCATAAATCGTTACAAACACCGGATCTGTGTCACTGGTCTCTCTCCATGACACTTTGTCAATAGTATTTCTAAAGTAGCAGGCAGACGTCTTTATGAGTGTGTTGAGCAACCGGTGGGTTCCATTTTCATCAATAACATGGCAAAGCAAAAAGATACATAAACTAGCAGATATTTTTTAGGAGGATGGTCTGAGGTCATTTAATGATATACCAGTGTTGGGCCGTCAAGGCCTGCAAGGCCTTCTCTGCTGGCCTAAACAGAATCACAAAGCTATTTCTATTTTATAATTTAATAATTTTTCTTAAATACACTACATGTATTATAATTTATAAAAATATTTTCCCATTATCTTATTTTCTCAATGCAGACGGAGGCCTGCATCCATTCGCAGTTTAAGTGAATGCGGACGATATTGTTGATTGTCATATTCTTCAACCAATCAGATCTTTAGTTTGACATGTTGGGCGTATTCTTTGACGTATCAGAGCCTGCTCGCTGGCCTATAATGACGTCAGCATTAGTGCAGCTCAGTGTCTGCCGCGAGGTGCAGAGTGCGCTGTGATTGGTCAGTGGGCGAGCACGTGACTATCGTGAAACGAAACAGCAGAGGCATGTCGGGTAGTGAATCACATCACGTGACGCAGCTCAGCCAATCAAATATGGGCATTCTGACTGAGTGAGATGCACCATGACACAGGGGGCTGAGACGAGGAAAGACATTGCAGAGCAGTACGTATAATGCTCAAGTTGTGAAAGTAAAATCCTAAGACAATCTCTTTGAGCTTGTCATTAAGGAGTGATGGTGGCTCCCACAGCCAGACCAGCTGAGAACAACTGTCCTCCATGAGCGCAGAAAACATTATATTTTCCGGAATATAAGCTTCTGCATTTTCCAAATGCTCTAGTACTATTCAAACGTATTGCAAGTCTCGTACCGAACGTTACGTACATTTAATACGTACATAATTACAGCCTTAGAAACTGATAATATCTGTGGCGCCATCATTTGGTTATAAGGTGGTATTTCAGCTGCAGGACAACAGTGAAGGCCTTGGTATAAAATGCACTGCCCGCCACTGTGATATACGTATAACCTACGACTTATCTGGGTCATCATTTTTTATTTATCTACAACTAAGATCATCACTCAAAGCATATGATCCTTTGGGATCACATTATCTGCATTCTATCTTGAATACACAAGGGCAAACTAAGGGATTAGTATCAAAACTGTACTCCTTCTTTTCTGTATCTTCTTACAAACCTCTGTATATTGAACAGATCTGGACTAAAGACCTCAAACACCTGACAGGGAATGTGCAATTAGACTGCGATCACATTTAGAAAGATACAGCTGAAACCTCCAAACACCCCAATCATCAACAGATCCATCTCATTTTTTTACATCGAATCTATCTCACACCTAATGAAAATAATTCCCATCACCAATATGTACTCTTTGTACAGAAGGACTTGTTGATTGCAAAACAAGTTTCCCCAAACCTTGACAACTAAAACAGCAATTACTTTTTTCTAGTAATACTGTATGTACCAAAAACGAAATAAAGATAACTCAAAAGGTCATAGGTCTGAATATTCTGCTGTTTTGGGATTGGGATACAAGCAGCAGGGAAAAAGGTAAAACCAGGAAGAAAGTGAAGTGTGATGAGGGAGTCGTGACAAGAGCAACAGCATGTTTGACTCAGACATATTATGTTAATTTCCAGGTTCATATTTGTAAATGGGTTTCTACCAGAACATGCTTGCTTTAATGTTCAAAAAACTCAGTTTTTCTCATATTGTCTGTCGAATATTCCTGCATTCACCTTCTGTCTTTACGTTTCTAGGCAACAGATAGGGTCCAAGTGTACTTCCTGTCAGCTGATGTCATTCACATACTCTGCAACCAGAAATAAACTGGCACACATTTAGAATGTTGACATTTAAAACTGGAAAATGGTCTATATATTGTAAGGTTGTGGCCCCATTAATGGTGGCTGAATCCCTTTAGGAGAAACTACATTTAATCAGTTTCAAATCCTGAGCTGACAAAGTTATATGTACCACCTAATCCAATTACTTATTTACTGCAATCTAATCAGTTAACAAAAGGCCATTCTCACCTTCCCGCAGAGCAGCTAATAAAATCGAATCCATCATTTTCGCTGCATTAAGCATTAATGAATGTTTAAACTGCGGTGCATTTATTGGATCCAGTGTGTTTTATTTTTTTCTCAGCTGTATGATTAACCTGTGTGTGTGTGTGTGTGTGTGTGTGTGTGTGTGTGTGTGCGCGCGTGTGCAGGTGTGTGTGTGTGTGTATGTGTGTGAGATAGAAAAGAAAATACAAGAACGATGAAAAAAAGAAAGAAAGTAAGACATATGGAAATTTTGTGTTTCGATACCTTTTGACAATGAGAAACACAATTAAAAACAGGAAGTATATTGTCTAGCATGTGTGTGTCTGGAGCTCAAATATCAATGCCTCCAGTCAATTTGTGGTGCAATGATTTAATCAATGTGCTCTCCGTAAGGACCTTCATTACCTCTCAAGCAATTTATGATACCATCATGTCACCATGATACCGCACCGTGTGTTTGGGTCTGTCAACGTTCGCTCAGACTATTTATGTGCATAGGGTGTGTAGTAAGTTTACGTCCAGAGTGTATTACAAATTGAGGAAGTGAATCGAATCAATGACATTGATCCAACCAACGATGAGTGTATATGTGCCCTGTTAATAGATCTTTGTGGATATATCATGAGAATAGAATATTTAATAATAGCCTACTCTTTATATACGTACATACATAACTTATCAGCCTAAAGCTCAATTATTCAAATAAGTGCCAATAAATTATTGACAGCAGTTCTCTACCTATCCCTCCATAGTTCCATATCGTGCTGTATTCACAAAGCCCACCCACTTTTGATATAAGGAAAGGTATTCTGAGGCAGCACTATCAACAAGATATTCAACAAGAATACGTCTACAGCCATGCTAGTGGCTCCAAGGGGCTGTGCTAAGCTATACTAAGTCCCATGTTGAAGTTAACCATTCAAGATCTTACTTTAGCGTGTTAGCATGCTTACTAAAGCTAAATAGTACACAGTACAGTCCAAGTGTACCAAATATAATGGCAATCCATCGAAGTACTATTCATTAAAAGCCCAGAAGAAGCAGAAGATACATCAGGGTATCACCAAAGTCAAAGGGATACATTGTCTGAGCAACATGGATATCTATACAAATGTTTGTGCTAATCCATCAAGTAGCCTAGATATTGAGATATTTCACAAGATAAGGGAAATATTTGGCCTGCGGTGACACTAGAGGAAAAGTCAAGTGTTGTAAACTCCACAGTCATTAGGATTCATCCTCTGGCCACTACAGATATGTGGACCTAATTCCATGCCAATCCATGACATTACTGTTGAGATATTTCAGTCTGGACCACAGACAGACAGACATTGCTATACTCAGAGCCTATAGATAAAAACACAGAACCAGCTATCTTGTGTGATAACCCTTGCCTTTTCCTGCCAGTTGGTCATCTGTCATGTTTTCCAAATAGCCAGTGGCAGGGGATTGATCGGGCTAACAAGGAACTGTTCTTTTGCAGGCTTGTGGCATTTTTGAAATTTAGACAAGGATGTTACTTCATCAATCCCCGCTGAAGGACTGTTCCAATGTTGAGGATCCTTTGAATTCCACTGAGAACCTGCTCCTAAAACACCCCAAATTACATTACAGTCATTTAGCAGACACTTTTATCCAAAGCGACTTACAATTCAGATTCTATCACATTTCTACACCATAGGCACAGCTACGGGAGTGTCTTGCTCAAGGACACATCGACATGCGACTAGTAGAGCCTGAGCCTGGGATTGAACCGCCGGTCCTCTGATTGAAGGGCGGCCCTGCTCTCCACTTAGCCACAGTCGCCCTACTAAATTTAATGCGCACAATGCATTTCCTGTTCCCCGGTTAGTAAACAGGGTAAAGAAAATGAAGAAGACACGTGAGAGAAACTAGGGTGCAATTTAAGAGAATTGGGATGCACCAAGAGTGTCTGCAGTTCTCTCCCTTCTCTCGAAGGGAACCATTTGTTTTGTTCACTATGCTATTAAGTTCATTCTTATACCTTGTTTTGCATCTTACAACACCCACACATTAATCCCTCATGCACACTAATACCATTGATTATACTGACATCAACACCCCACATTTTAGTGATCCTTTGTGGGCACCTCAGTCTGCTAGCTTTGTTCCATTTGGAGAAATAATCTATCTTTTGTCAGATGTTCATCATGGCGTGTCTTCTGCTTGTTGTGGCATTAGAGCTGGGGTCATAACACTTGTGTTTCCCTTATCACCCACAGCTAAAGAAGTAAACTTTGAGAAATACCTCTGCAATGACTTCCTACAAGGGTTTACAGGGAAATTGTCGTAGAAGGGAAGAATGCCAGTGGGGCGCAGCTATATGAGAGCATGAAAAACATTTGACGTATTTCTGTCATTTTCTTCAGCATTTGCAAGTTTGTGGAAAAAGCAAAAATCACAAAACAAATAAAGAGCTTGTTTAAAGGAAGTTTGGGAGTGTGATTAAATCAAATGAAAAAGTACATAAAGCTCCAAACTTTCCAACTTTCTGAGTTGGTCGCACCATCACTCGATTTCGTAGCACCCTTTTTTTGTAACAGCATGGTAGTTATCAGTGATG
Organism: Anarrhichthys ocellatus; assembly: GCF_004355925.1. Lineage (NCBI taxonomy): Eukaryota > Metazoa > Chordata > Actinopteri > Perciformes > Anarhichadidae > Anarrhichthys > Anarrhichthys ocellatus. The sequence continues at coordinate 1,993,674 of NW_022280068.1, read as the reverse complement.
GAAAGAGACAGCACATTTACTGAAGGACTGTACTTAAGTACAATTGTGTTGCTACTTTCTTCTCCATTACATTTCAGAAGGAAATATTATACTTTTTTCTTCACTACATGTATTTATAGTGAGTAAATGAAAATGAAAAAATAGCTCCGTTTGCAGACAGCTACAACATTTAAATGCAATTTACATGTTACTGCATCAATAATAATAATCTATTAAATATAGTATATAGAATATATATAGAATAATTTAACAAAGAAAGGGCCCATTTGGCTGCATAGTGAGTACTTTTACTTTATATTTGAAGTACATTTTCTTGATTATGTACTTACGTACTTTTAGTTGTACTTCAATTTTTAATGCAGGACTTTAACCTGTAAGAGATCTTAGTACTTCTTCCTATAAGCTATTAATCAATAGCATTGGCTCAGTCGGTCTCTCCCTGCCTGCACTTTCAGCATTAGTGGCGCCGGAGTCGGAACCTTTCGTCTCTCCCCACCATCCTCCTCATTTGTCTTTTTTTTTAAAATCTGCTTTTGGAACACAGCTAAATGGATTGTGACGTTATGTTTTCCACCCACTGCGAACATACTGTAAAAACAAGACACGTACGTGCACAACACGCAATAATGCTGTGCAGCAAGTATGGTGCTGTGAAGAGCATGAGCGCGACCCTCCCTACGCATGTGCAACTGCTCAACACTCGCTCATCTAGTTGACTTTTGAGACTTGAGAGGCAAGTTTAGAGCTCTGATATATCGATTGCAACTGAGTCAATTATATTACTCATCAGAACTACCTCAAATAATTAAGCTATACTTGATGTTTAAGCAGTTCATTCTGAGAAAAAGATGGGGATGGTGGAAGCACCATGATCTGCTTCAAATGCTAATTAAAACTATAAGAATAATAATGCCTTTATAGACATAGTAGTAATGTTTTGGCTAGTGTCCATTATCCCAGCACTGCATTACCACTGCTTGCTCTAAAACTACAACTTACATATATGAAGGCAACCTAAGGCATCCATTGCCCGCCTGTTGCGTGGCCTGTTATTAACGATAGCTTGATTGATTTTTTCCCCACCCACATTCCACAAAGACCTAAAACGTAAACTATGTTGGTTGATATCACTGCTGGCTGCGTTGCAACATTACAACCAAAGCTGCGGCCTCAAGTTGCCAGTGCCCTGATGGCATAACAAACTTTCTAATGGTTAGCTGGTTCTGGCTGCGTCACCGGCTAGCACTAGCTTGCTCTAGCGCTGGTTGGCTCTAAAACGGTCAAAGTTATCCATATTCTGACTAGGGGCCTATGTTTCCTCAACTGTCCCAAGTTTTAGCAACTCACTTTGGCTTCAGACTCTTCTGCTGTGCTTTTTAATTGGAGAAGCATGGTTTACTGTACTACAATACTACATAGTGGTCTCTCATCGTGGACATATTTGCGTCAATCTAGCTTTGCTCAGATCATTTTGATCAGCTGGTGGCAGACCTGTTTACAAGCAGGGACGGTCCCCTCCTGGGGGTGGAAATGTTAGCACATCCATGGACCCTCTATGTCCTGAAAGTGTGCTTGACTGCTATGATAGTCGCACAACAGGTGTTTAGGGAAATCTTGTTCTGCCATTGACCAAGGGGGCTCCTCTGATATTTCAGCGGCTAACTCTTGTGTGGCACTGATTATGAGGCAAAGTGGTTGTGTTCCTCAGGTGGTACCAAGACCATTGCCTCGTCAACCAAACTCTACAGGGATGTGACATTGGTAGACACTGCCTGGTTGCTTCACGGTCTCCCAGCTCCTACCATTGTCCTATCATATCTCAGGGATATGACTTTGAATTGTGTCTCACTTGGTGCTAGGTATAACATCTGTGGGGAGACTATCTGGTACAACGCACACACACACACACACACACACACACACACACAAGAGGCCCTCTGAGACGGCAAGCTTAGTTCAGGCTCCACAATATTTCACCCATATTTTTCACTTTGCTCTAGTTTTTAGGGCATCCAAACAAATCAGACACTAATAGCCATTGGCTCGGCGCTCACTGCTCAAAGAGGCAAGCTGAGACGATGCATCACCGAGCAGGCTAAATATCTGACCTGTCGGGGAGCTACAGCCAATGGAGGCACAAGACACATTTTGAGGGGAAACTTTGGGATGGGTCGCCTGTTATCCAAAAAGATGAGGATTTCAACAGTACCAGCTAAATTTAGAGCACTTCATTTTTCAATAGGATGGAAGGTTTTTAATGAAGTTTCTCATGAAGTGATATTTTATTAATCTAATATATGATTAGAAACTTGGATGACAAAATGTACCTGAATCGTACAAAAACAGAAGTCAGAAAAATTATGATTGAAAAAATAAAATAAAATGAAATCTGGAAAGAAACAAAGTGGATTTTAAAGGGCATTTGGCAGGCTTATGCTCACAGTTTTATATATCTGGTGAGTCAGGCTACCGTTAATATAATTAAGATGCCAGAGTGCATTAAAAGAGCATCAAAAACAGACTAACTTAAAAAAAGTGGCCCCCGGCCAAAGACTGTGTAACAAAAAAAAATACCAGTTCTGAGTATGTGTGCCACCGTCTAACTACAGTCTTGCTGGTTCCTGTTCTATTTCTCTGCTGAATTAATAAAGGTGTTTTATAGTGTGTGGTTCCTATCTCCTGAATGTGGTGAGTTCCAAAATCGGTTTGGGTGCTTTGGTGGAGTCTAGATGGGGTTGCCCAATAGTGAAGCCTGTTAGAGGGCTACATACATACCCTTAGAACAGAAGTTACATCTTGTAACTACTATTTATTTTACATGACCAGGTTTCTGATGACTCTTCACCCTGGGAATTGAAAACTTGCATAGGTCTTCAACTTATTAGAACCTGTAACAACTCATTTGACCCAGCAGAGACCACACACCACACAGACACAGCTGAGACAGTTCTGCAACTACCTCTGGGGAAATGGGGGGTGGAATACTGCTGCGATCCCAAGGAGTCTTGTCGAATCAACAGCATCTTAAGAAAAAGGGGGCCAATGACAAAGCACCTTGGCACACAGCAGGCCAATGACAAAGCATCTTGGGACACAGCAGGCCAATGGGATGCCACCTAGTGAGCCACGCAGGAATATTGATCTGATGGAGGGTTTGGTTTCACAGTTGGTGGGACCAAATACAGAGAGAAAGGCAGCAAGGACAATGAATCCCAATATTTACCCTTGCAGTTGGACAATTGACTACTTCTGTTTTAGTAATACATGTGTCCACCCTGCCCAAGTACCAATCATGGCTTTTGGTCACTAGTGATTTTTTAAAAATTTAATATTTTTAACATCAAGCACAGTTGTTTAAGGCAGTGGTTCTTCAATGTTTTAGTAATTTAGTTCTGACCTTTAAACATATGTGCAAACACATGCAGTACACATATATTCAAGATAATGGTTTTGAAAGTATACCTATGCAGAGATCAACTGCCGTCTTTAGTCCAGAGTAACATGGCGCGGGCCTCATCAAGCTATACAGTCTTTCACTCCTTATACACAGATATGTATATATTGGTCCAATCAGTGGTGGGCCGTCGGGGCCAGCAAAGCCTTCTCTGCTGGCCTAGACAGAATCACAAAGTTATAGCTATTTTATCATTTACAGGTTCAAGTTGATCACTACTAACACTGCCTTTGAGGTTATTATTTTTATAAACTAAACTTTCCATTGTATGCTGTTTGAGCTGAAACAAGTTCACCAAGTGTTCTTAGAAATTAGTCCTGATTATTAAAAGTATATGAATGGACTCTCAAGACACTTTGGGTTTAGTATATTTCTGTTTTGAGCTGATTGGTTATTTTGTAGTCAGTGGAGTTCAATCAAGTTGTTTAACTTCTTTAAGTTGTTTAAAGAGTTTGTCAGGTATGTGTGCAGTCAAGAGAAAACTTCATCAAAACTTTAGTTGAATGGATTAAGGTGGATAGTTTTTTTATAGCTTTTCATTTTAAAATTGATAGTCGTGCATAAACGGATTTAAAGGGAGACTGCAGCAGCGTGGTTTTGGACTTTGATCAAATAAATAAAAACTTATGTGAGATCAGTTCACAGCCTACTTAGCCGAAACAAAAAGAGATTATTGTGAAAGGGATGTACCTCAATAGCCAATGAGAAATGCATAAATGAAAGTGAAGACCACCAATAAACAAAGAGCTAAGTTAAATCGGACTCCCTAGCCAGTTAGGAGCTTGAACACAGCACGGTCAAGGTCTGAAATTAACTTTTTTCACTGCCTGCCACACGAATGTGCATGCAAAAATATACCATCAATTTCTTTCGTTTCATGCAGAAAATATTTAGCTTGGTAAGCAGACACATTATTCATATTCACTGTCTTTTAAATTGCACTTTTGTGTTTGAGAATCACAGGAGAGCTCTCAGCGTATCCAGTCAGTCTTTATCTTGCTTGTCCGCATAAGTGTCTGTGTATATAGTTTGGTTAGCAGTTGATATTGTTGATAGATATTTGACAGCAACAACACTAAAAACTAAGCCAGTTTATGAATATGTGTGTATGAGTGAATGTTGACATGCAGTATACAGCGCTTTGAGTGGTTGGAAGACTAGAAATGCGCTGTAAAAGTCCATTTAATATGCTCTAAACTGAGATTCACAAATACCACATGGTGGAAATTATATAGCAGTCTGTCTGGACTCAAGGTAGAACCGCACTTGGACATTCTTAGGGTGCGGATCACAATGTGTTGTTATTTCAGGTGTGGTTGATGGAAGAAAATCACTACCCTGGTCTTTCCACATGTGGTCACTAATTACCATTAGTAGACCTGCCAGTGCCGTCTGGAGAGAGGTTTGTCCTTTGGAGGATAATCATGCTACGGTTTAATTTTAGCTCTAAAAAGGGCATTTGAATGCAGAAGAACATAATGGTACATAATGGGTGGTCCTCTTTACCAAGCGTCTGATGTGGAACTACTTCTGTATTCAAGTGCTTTTGGAAATATCACAGACATGGTTTGTTGGAGAGCCCTCCCTACAATGTATCGTTTCCTTACAATGTATCATTTCCCTTTGCCATCCCTGTTTATCTTCACCATAACACACACTTGTAGCACATCTTTCCACTGAGCCCTGCACTAATGAATTTGTTTTGCAAAGATTTCCGACTCTTGTGCTACATCGGTAAGAATAGCAATGTCCTCATTTAAGGAAACATTAGACACATATTCCAATTTATGGATGCAGGCCTTTACCTTGCTTATTTTCAGGTTCCCTGGCATTAAATGTGTCCATAAAACTCTATTTTTTTTCTTTATGAAATAACAATGAATCAAATTACTACATGCACTCTAAACGTTGTTGGCCAAATAAATAATCAAATCATTTCTAAGTGGTGATTTAGACTGAAAACAGTCCTGCGTTAAAACAAAGCAGGAGGCTATGTTGGTGGGAGCGTGTTGTTTAAGATACGGGAAAACAATGAAAAACAATCCTGAAATCCAGTTGGGGTAACAGATTCATGTGTTTAACGCCTTATCAGACACTAAAACACAGAACAACAGTTTTTAATACTCACAGACAGGATTTTACAGCTCAAGTTATCACAGGTTATCATGGTGTGATACAACTTTTTATCTTTCCTGGAAAAACAGAAATGCGCCATTCACATCACAAAGTAAAAATGTGGCTGGCCACCACAGCTCCTTGCAGGATGGTGTTGCATTGGGAATCATTGCTATCACCATTATCATCGGTGCCCTAATGCATGGTGCAGCATCTCTTGTGTTGACAGCAGCTTGTTCTTTTGCTAGCAGAATCATACGTTAGTTCATTTTTCACATGGTACATTTTCAGTAAAAAATATTTTGTCACTTGAAGGACTATTTTTCGCATTTGTTTCTCTCATCTTTGATTTATAATCTCAGTGAAAACTACAGTTTGTTTTTCTCAAAAAATGATGAGTCACTTCTTGTAGATATGCTATTTTACTATCAGAGAATTTTTTTCTTTTGAGTTTCATCTCATTAAAATCTCTAGAATATTACTCCCCTTCCCCGCATCTGTTTTATTTAACTTTTGCCTTCAATGTACCTGATATGCTGTTGTATATATTATTATTATTTTCATTTGCCTTTGTGATGGATGGGACTAAAATAGATTGAGAGGGCAGTCATGTAATATTTTACAGCAGTAATCCTGACAATTGAGAAAATAACACATTTATAAAAGAAAAGGTTTGAAGACAAAAATATTGTAGAAATAGATTACTTGTTAAACAAATCAATAACTCAATTACCCTTTTTTCCCTACAACCAAAGAAAAAGCACGTCTTTAGAGAAGGATTGTTTTGTTGAGCTCAGTGACTTTGTGCTACCATGGTGAAGACATGGAGAGCATCGAAGGCTGAAAGAAAGCCCTGGCACATCATCAGAAATCTTTCTTGTCAGGCTGCAAATGTCAAGTGGACTTTCAGTAGACTGCTGCATTTCTAATTCATTTCCATGTTATTAACTTAAATGCCAGACTTGGCACATGTATGTGTGTGCATTTGTGTGCTCCTGCCTGTATGTCCTCAGTCCAAAGACTGACAGACAATCTGTTCCCATCATCCACCCTCATCATGGCAGATGCTTCTTTACTACTTAAGTGTACTGACCTGAACTTTAGAAGAAGGATGAAAGGATGCTCTTATTGTTTAACGTATATGTCAGATAATACCAGGGATTACTCAGGGATTGCTTGCTGTCTGAATCACCATACTCTCCTATACATTAAATCTCTTGCGTACATTATTAGAAAACAAAGCATTTTGCTCCCATGCAGCACTGAAACATTCTAATATTCAGTACATATGTTTTATGGTGAACGTGTATGATACAGAATATCAATTCTAGTAGGTAGAAGAAGTTTGGATAAAGATAGCTTTACTTTCAGAGTAAAATCCCAAAGCATATCTTGACTTTGCTATGATCTGTAGTGAGTGGAAGTTCACAAAGAATGGATTGCTGTCGCTGATAGCATCATAAATTCCGACTCACAAAATGTAATGTGCTAGTAATAATATTGCCCAAACAGGTATGCGGCTGAGTAAAATTAGCCATTTTTACTGCACCTAGTTGCAATTATCCATGAGGAAAAGTGTAAATGCGCTGGAGGCCACGACACACTGAGTCGATTCGGGTGATATCAAACAGGCGCAGGTTCTCGGGCTCATTTAACTTTGCTTCTGTCATTTTGCCCATGTACGCCTCTGTGCCAACTTGATTTGCTGACATACACACATCGCGTGTGCTTTTGATGCATGTTAGTGCATATGAGCTACTGCCTATTCTATTATGTCAAAGCGCTCGTCACAATGCAGACATCCAGTCCCACATTAGTCTATTTGTGTGTCAATATAGGTTTCCTTTTGAATAAAAGCAAAGAAAAAATAGTGTGCATGTGTGTGTGTGTGTGTGTGTGTGTGTGTGTGTGTGTGTGTGTGTGTTTGTGTGTGTGTGTCTGTGTAACACCATAGAGAGCAAGAAAGAGAACAAGGGCACGAGGAAGGGAGAGGGAAAGAAACAGATCACAGGTATTGATTTTCTTACTTTTAGTGGAGGTGATAAGGCAGACAGGGATTTACCTGGTGGGGAGAGAGCAAAAGAAAATGTTGTAAGAAAACAATGAACACATACACGTCCAGTGGTAGAGCTTGCTGTGGGGTATAGCAGTGACAGTTGAATTATGGATTTATTTAATGTGGTGGACAGAGAGAGAAGGCGAGAGTCAGCTGGGCTTAGCTTTACAATCACATTGTCAAACTGACATACTACACACGTCCACACACAGGCATCACAGCATTCCCTTTAAAGTCCTTACATGTGTTTGTGTAACAGATACACAGAGGGCCAGAAACAGACCAGGAGCTTGTGCACGTTTTCACTATCCCCTCTAAAATGTGATGTATATCCAGGTGCCTCTTATCGAGCTGTTAACCATTGGGTGTCATGATGAATGTCAGACTGGAGTTTTAAGGTACAATAAAATGATTTACTAGGAAAGTTCAGTGTCAGAGATGCATCCAGGATAGGATACTCTGAACTGTCCAGCATGCACTGTGTGATGGGAAGGGTACCAGGTCAATACATACAGAATACTAGAATGTAACATTAGATTTTCCATTTCACAGGCGTGTCAAACACACAGACAGAGCCAGCCAGTCGATCAGTGGTTGTGACTCTAGGACCACGACCTAGTCATAAACTTTACAGAATAATAAAGTTGTTGCTGTTTTTTGCTCCAACAATTGGCGGTCCCTTGATGAGTGATTTGCATTTAGTGAAAATGTGTGTATCACAAGGCTCCCAGTGGGCAGGGGTAAGACGCATGGCTTCCATCGGTGTATGAATGGGTCAAGTCAACCAAAGATATTATTCTGTGATTCCTCAAATGTGTTGTTATGGTGACTAGAACAGTGTTTGTCACAGGATTTTGTGAGACGACAATTATACCCTCTACGGCTCGCCTGTAAGTTAAATGCATCTTTGAGAGCAAAATCAGGATAGATCTATGAAAAACGTTGTGCTCCTGTTAACAATGCTGTGCTCTTGTTCTTGCTGTGGTGGAATGTAACTAAGTATATTTAGGCTACACAAGTACTGTACTGAAGAACAATTTTGAGGTACTTGTACTGAAACTTAAGATTTTATGTAACTTTATACTTTTAATTCACTACATCTCAGAGGAAGGCCAGAGTAGTCTAATTTATTCTACTTTGCAGATTCAGATTCTTAATACAAACCAACTAAAAAACTATGATGTATTATTAAGTAGTTTATAGCTTATTATTTAGTATATAAAGTAGTTAGAATTATATCCACCTTTACCAGCTGAAACAATAAATGTGATGAACAAATGAATGCATCAATAATTATAATTATAAATACCATAAATGTGTTATTTGAAATGGGCCATCCCGCATAATGAGTATCCTTTACAATACTTTTGTACTTTTACTTAAGTAACATTTTGAATGCAGGACCTTCACTTGTAACAGAGTATGTTTACACTGTGCCAGAGTAAAGAACTTAATCATAAAACCAGTGGTTGTATAAACATGTATGGTGATGACTCTGCAAAACAGTCACACTCACAAAGCATGGTAAAAGAGAGTCCTATTTTAAAACTGGTCTGGTGGATTGCCGACATTGCAAAAGACTGCATTCTGTGGACAGTCTGCCCCAGTTAACAGACTCAGAGGGAACAGGGAGCTCCGTAAGTTCAAGGGAAGCGGCTAAGTCCGGGAAACGGGTGCTGTAAAGCTGACATGACCAGAGCCGCGAGACACTTTCACTTTCCAAGCCAAACCACTCCCGGTCGCTGCACACCGCTAGAGAGGAAATGCGCGCAGAGAGAGCCAGCAAACCCAGCTGTTGAGAAGTGTAAAAATCTGTCTGGGTCATTAAGAAAATGTGGCAGGACAAAATAGACCGCCACAGTGACATTTGTTAAGTGTTACAAAAGAATGGCCAGCGTTGACTTTTGTTTTCACATGAGACACGAACAGCGGTGAATGTCCAGTGTTTGTTTGTCTCAGCAAGGATCCGTAACGGATCCGCCTGGGCCACATCACGGACGGAGGAGACATTCTAGGTTGCTGCATCTTTAGTAGGCCCCTTCTAACCCATATCTATGAGGCTGGTAACCGCTGATAACACACATAGGCTGGTATCACTCGAAGCAGGAGCTGTCCAAGCAGCTCCACAATATCAATATAACTTTTCATTATTTAAGAAAAATGTCCTGTTTTCAATTTGTGACATCGATCAATACAACATTTTCATATTCTTATTGTAAGGGGCAGGGTAGTTGCTGGAATCTACATTCCAGCCAGAAGGCTCCACCCACTCCTTTAGGAGAGCATTGAGATCAGGTGTGGGAAGAGACATACCTGATCCTGATCTCCTCATCAGGGAGGTGAACAAAGGGCAAGGAGGGAAACTGAACAGGGGGAACATGCAGCAAGAGGAGAAGAGTGGCTTCTCCCTAAGATCTCCAGGGTTGAAGATCATTAAGTCGGCTAGCGGCCCGGCTGATATAGTTTAGTTTGTGTAGTTGATTGATAGAGCTCTGGACTGAGCTAGGTTTCCTGTTGTTTTGTCTTTGTTGAAGTTTGTTTGATTAAAAACCTGTAGAACTGACTCTGCCTGTGATTGCTGCGCTGCCACTCATTTCTGTGTCCTCCGTACCGTCCTGTTACATTATGTTCTTTGCTTGTGTGAATGCATTCATCAAACTCTCTTAACTTAACTGTACAAATTTGTCGTAAATGGCTCGTTTCAGGCAGTTCGAATGCCAACTATTGTTGAGTGTGCATTTGATCATTAGCTTTTGATGCTTCTAAAATCTGTTCTTCTCCATTTGTTGTTTCACTCACAAAAATGTCAAACTGTAAAGCTTCTAGTTCTACTTTTGTAATTTAGCAGAAAGTGAATAATTTAGCAGTGTCAGAGGACCTAAAACAACAAGAAAATATTAATGGTGTGCCTACAGCTGCCAACCCCATCATAGCAGAGCTGTACTGAAAGGGTTTATCATAAAGAATGCTAAAAAAAGCAAAGCTGTTGAGGTGTGATGTTAGACGAGAAATAATTCAATTCAATTTATTTTGTATAGCCCAAAATCACAGATTTGCCTGAGAGGGCTTTAGAATCTGTACAGCATACGACATCCTCTGTCGCGTGTGTACTCCCTCTCATCGGGACTGGAAAAAATTGGATGATACTGTACAGCAACCTGGATAGGGGGACTAAATATAGAAATAAGCTAGTAACTAAATGTGGTCTTTTCCTATTTTTTTAATTTAATTTTAATCCGTGGTACCTAATATAAATAAATTTAATAGACTAGATAGCCTGCGGAAGGTGTCGGAGTAAGAGAATTATTCAGCCATGACTGAAATGTATACATATTTTCCCCTTGCAGGTTTTATCTGTAGGTGACTTGGTTGTCAAGGTCTGAACCTCTTGTGAATTGTTTTTGTACCTCTGTGCGTATATATTAAAAAAATATGAGCTTGTACATGCCATGCAACAAACCTGTAGCAGTGGTTCTTGCGTGAACCCCAATGCATAATTCAGCCAATCGAATGGATTGTATAGTTTTATTTAGTTGACAGTAGAGTTTCTTAACCTATAACTGAACATTTCCCCCAAAACAAAATGCAGAGATGTCACTCTGATCAAACTATAGTGGCGAGTTTGGTCTTCTTATCACACCTTTGTTGTGATGTAGCGTGGCTTTACTGACACATCACACTGTGTGTGCACCAACCATGTGTCTTTGTGTATTTGAACCTATTTCATATTTAATACAGCATTGAATTTTCATCTTCCGTTAAATCTGGAAGAAAGGTGCATGCAAAAATGTGTGTGTGTGCGTGTGTGTGTGTGTGTGTGTGTGTAAACCAGCAGGATAGCAGTCTAAGTAGCCTTGGGATACAGTGTGTGAGAGCAGATAAGAATAACACACAAACACACCGTTGGATTAGACATATTATTTTGTTACCTTGAAACAAACACAAACCCAGCCACACACACACATAAATACAGTGTGGGTATTTGGCACCACACACAATAAAACAGGTATATATACACACTTTTAAACTCTCCATTCAATTACCTTCAAACACCTGCACAAACAAATACACACATCAATAAATCTACAATGCCCAACTCTCAGCTTGATACTCTACAGAGTACACATCCTGTGTGTGTGTGTGTGTGTGTGTAGGGGTATGTACATGTATGTGTGTCACATGTGTAATTAATGCAGTGTGTCTGCACATTAAGAGATGTACATGTGAGTGTATTTGAGGTATACTGTGGTATATTTGACCGAAATACAAAGCTTGTGTTTCAGTGTGTTTTACTATGGAAATCCAATCAATGAATATGATTGGATTTCTGTATTCTGTATTTCAAAGTATTCTCATCTTTGATTGACGAAGTCAAAACTATGATATGGGGATTGACTGGTTCTTGTTTTAAATGATTGAGGCCAGTGCTTGTTGTTGTTATATGGTGCCATTCATGCCAGATCTCTGATTGGCTGGTTGCTGTGTGATGTAGTAGAGCTAAGGGCTGTGATTGGATGGTTCTATTTATTTATTTATTTTTTAAACCAGGATAATCCCATTGCGATTTTGAATCTCATTTACTAGGGGGTCCTGGCCAAGATGGCAGTGTAAAAGCACCACATAAAATTACAAATAACCTAAAAAACAAAACAGCAAAAATTGTGTTAGTGATGCAGCTCTCCTAATTGTAGACCAAAGATGGTGTCATCATATATGGTGTTCAGCAGCCGACCCAAGACTGTAGGTTTGCTTTTAGAGGTGCTGGAGGAACAAAGAATCAAACTAACAATTTATTGTTGTATAAAAAATGAAATGCTATAAAAAATCTATACGACTTTAAATGTCTTTCTTTGAAAAATGATTAACTCAGATGAAAGTTACCACCATTTTTATCAAATCAGAGCTTCAAAAGTAACCCTGGAGAAACAGCCCACACCTGATCGCCAGTTCAGCAGTCACATGAGCATTAACTCAATGAAAACCATGTTTAAATGTATAGTACAAAAATAATTATTCCTTCATTATTCTTTGACATAAGGCTGTTCTACATACAAGTAAATATAGCATCTGTGAAAACTTGGCTAATGATAACCTAAAATGTCTCTTAGGTACTACACAAGGTCTTAGAGGTGTTTATGACTCATACCATTACAGTCTACAGGAGAACTTATGATTGTATGGGGTTATATGAACCAAAAGTGTCAAAATAGTACAGAATGTCTGCACTTGTGTTTAGAGGTGGGTTGAGGAGGACGGAGGCAAGTTAATCTTAGCACTATACCACCTACTCAACAGGATTACCATTTCACTGGCGCAAGGTCATTATTTGTGCTGAAATAAAAATGCTGCTCACAATATTGTGTTTCATAGATACGTCTAGGTCTGAAGCCTGTTAGTGGCCCCTAGAGGCTGCCATATGTATTACACCCCACGATACAAAAGAAAATAAATACATGCTGACTGTTTTTTTTTTTTTTCCTTATAGTTTTATCCGCAGTTATTGTTGGGCTCGGATAACCTTGTCATGGACCAAAGTGTTGGTCAATATAACATTTTTCTCCTGATGGATTTCTAGAGTATATGTCAGGGGGTCATTGATATCATTGCGTCTCATCTTTTGGAGACCAAAATGATCAAAATCAAATTTCTTGTGCGGAAGACAACATGTTGCTATGGACGAAAAGAGACCAACAGGGTGACCAGGAAACATAGACAGCTTTGGCCCTAACCTGGGCATAATCTCAACCTGACAGCTACATTTTTTTTCTGCCACAGATTCTGGACATCATGCCGTCATCCATCCTTCCGTTTATCAATTCTGGGCTGTGTATATAGACAAAAACATCACACTTAAAGGCAATTCAGAGTTCCAACTCAGCTAACTGCAGGTCTTTGAAATGTGGGAGGAACATACAAACTCCACACACAAAATGGGTTCCAACCCCAGACCTTCTTGCTGTGAGGCAACAGTGTACTGATAAATAACATGAGAGCATCAGAGTTCACTGTTTTTGATCTGAGGCTTAATAGAGTTAGATTACACAGCACAACAGTGACCCTGAGCACAGAAGTATTCTACACAAGAAGGGCTCAAATGGGTAAAAATTCACGGGTGGTATGATCTACTTTTGCTCTCATTTAACTTCTACCACATGGTAATTTCTACGTTTTTCATGAGGGGAAAGGTTTTTAATATTATTGTGTTATACAGTATGTCCATTCAGATTGTATTTATTTATCAATAGGAATGAAATAAATTACTGGGAGAAATTACAACAAATCTAGGCGAGAAAAGAAAAGCAATGATTTGTATTTGATCATATGTAGGACGTTTTGCTGCACTGTAGGTGATGAAAGCATATCCTTATTATTAAGTCAATGAATTGTTTATTATACAACAAAGAAAACCAGAGCATATATGATTATTTGACAGAGGACAGTGTAGAAATGAGAGAGAGATGCAACAAAGGTACCAAAGGTAGAATTTAACTCGGGACGTTGCCGTTACATGCGCTGTAACCACTTGGCTATGTCACTCCGGCCATGATCACTTTTCTGACAGTACAGTAAAGCTAAAGCCAAAGGTTTGCAGACCTGACACCATCATAAACTTCTACAACAGACTAATGCAGGCAGCTGCAACTAACCACATTAGGCTTGGTGTTCAGTACAGATTACAATCATCACATCTTGCCCATTACTTATGTGTGTGTCTACGTGTGTGAAGAAGACAGAGACATCTCCCCGTCGGTACATTGTTTTGTGCGTGACAGCACCTTTTGTACAGCTTGGCGTCGGACGCTACTCACTGTATAAAAGGGGTGGGCAGGGAGCAGAAAAAGAGAGAAAGATTATAGTCGGAATGATTTCCACAGGCACGGAGAAGATGAAGACAATAAAAACTGGGTGGAAAAGACTAAACTGTACTGAGTAAGACACATACATACACACACCAAATAATCAGTAGGATGCCATCTTTCGATGGAGAATAGAGTGAGAGAGATGTTTATATGAATAGAGGGAAATATAATCCCCACATCTATTACTGGACACTGTTTATCTGATATTAAAAATTTCAGCTTTTCATGTATGCCCTTAAATTTAGTCAGTATTGCTGTAAAAGACAAAATTTCAAAAAATTTACTAAAACCTACACAACAGGATAGCCTCAGAGTACAGATACATAAACAAGTGTATTATGAGAATATGCTTAATTGCATCATCTTTCTCATATTGTCTAAATGCGTCTGAATGAGTTTCTTCACTAATACCCTGCTGTCAAAGATTAACAAACAGAGCAATAGTGTTATGTGGGAAGAACAATAGAGACAAGAAGAAGGGCAATGATTTGTTCAAGCTTAGTTCAATCCCTGGCAGCAGTGATTCCTTGATGTGACTGATGACACTTGGTAGTATTCACCAGTGGATCATATCCTTCACACAGAACTAGTGACACCAACTGGTTGGTCTGTCTACACTATAGAGGTGTACTATCCAAAGAGCCATTTTGCCCTATTTTCCACCAAATAAAATCGTCTGGAGCCGCAAAAGCTATTTGATACCTCAGCTTATAAAGTTTTATATATGTTATATTGTAGATACAAATGATGTTGTATTTATGAAATTGTAGAACAAGAATAAAGACATTTCATACCATTTTATTGCTATTTTCAGTGACAGTATCACCTCAAACTCCAATATAAGAGGTGTTCCCTTTGAAAGATTGTCCATTGTGCAAAAAATTCAATAAAAATAACCGTTATTTATTTCCATGATATTTTTTGTCAAAGCCTGAGGCCATGTCCACACTACTCCATTTCCATTTGAAAACGCATATGTTTTGCTACGTTTACACTGAGCGTCCACTCTACGCAGGCGTTTTCAAAGCACTGAAAAGGCTCCCAAGGATGGATAATAACTCCGGGGTTGCTTTGTCGTGTGGACGCCATAAATGCATACATTTGGAAACGATCACGTGTTCACTACTTGATTGGTTCTTAGCAGTCACGACGTGTCCTTCCCTGATTCATCACGCCCATATCACGTGACCCTTTACCGTAAAATCATAAAAAACAACATTGATAATCGAACTACTACCAGGTTAATTCAACATGGACAACTGATTACAGGCGTTGCTGACCTTGTTGTCTTTACTAGCAGCTGTTGTTCAGTTAAAGTCTGCATTTCTGCAGAGGAAGCAGCTGTTAATGGAGCGATTAGTGAGCGGCGTGTCCAGTGGCGTTATCAGACCTACGGAGCGGACGTCTATAGTCACGGTTAGCGGCTTTGGGGAGGACGGACACAAAACGGAAGACTTTCCTTTTCTTATTAATGCTTATTTTGTTCTGCACAACTATTATGAAGTCCGCAGATCAAATGTAAAGGAACAAAAGCAGTAAATGCTCTCCAGTAGGACAGATAGTTAAGCCACCAGCAGAGCTATGAGTGAGAACAGACAACAACAAAACCGAGAGGAAACAAGTGAGAGACGTGTGTTGAACACATTTATGGACCCATAATCTAGTAAACTTTTATGTGTAAGTGTTCATTTTAAAGTAAATGTGATTTGAGAGATATAGAGCAAGACCCGCAGCGCTGTAACTAAGTCTAAAAAATATAACGTCAAACTTTCCACGAAATGTGTCTGTTTGAGTTTATAGAGGAATATTTTAGAGAAGATCATAAGTCCTTTTTAAAGACTAATTTATTGCTCTGTTTTTACTCTATTTTTTTAACTTAGCAACCAATCTACTTCCTGTTTACATCGCCACCCACCCGCATGCCCAGTGTATATGAATAGTCACGTGATATTCGTTTTCATAGTTTGGTTAAAATACATAAACACAAGCACTGGAAGATCCAATCAACACTAAAGTGTATGTCATACAAGACAGCCAATAGAGTGAAGATGAATATAGATCAGCAAGTGTGGTGATCATCAAATAGGCCCTCAGCCACTCACATCACTGGTCTCATAGCTCTGAAACAGCTGTACCAATCACAGTTAGACATAAAAAATGACAGCTCTGCAAACGGAAAGCTTCACCTCGTGTCTCGAACACACACATCACCAAAACTTAACATACTGATATTCTAACTTTCTCCTGCCTGTTGATTATACCATTTTTCTAGGTGCATTCTCAATACTTGAAAACCGTAAGTGTACTTGTACAAAAAGTGTATACATATTTAAAAATAAATGTGCAAGAAAGATTGAAAAAAGTAAGGTATCTCTGGATTACATGAGTTACTGTGTGTAACACAGTAAAAATACTAAAGCATGGCAGAAAATGTCGGGGACGGGGAAGACCAGGTTTGAAAATAATATTGTAACTATGATTACATACTAGCATAGTTAGCTGCTTTGTATGATTACGTGCTGCACCTCATTGCTATTTGCTTTACTTGTTCTGAAACTGGCGGGGGTATGATGAGAACTGATTAACCACATGAAGCAGCAAAAAGGATGAAGTGCTTAAAGAAGTGTGATCAGCAGCATCAGATAACTTTTTTATTTAAGGGACTCACTGGAATCAGTCATTCAAAAGCTTGACATAATGTTGATTAAAACTCAAGTGAGAACAGAATACCATCATGCACAATAGTAAAAAAAAACAAAGCGATTCGTACATTTTCTGAAAATGTCAACATGTTTACAGGAATTTGTTACAAATTGATGGGAACATTCCAACACATACACAATGGTACTATAGTATATAGCCCCCTTTACAAATAAAACCAGGAGTCCCTAGTGAGATGGATTTTTCTGAAAAGAAAAGGACAGAGGTACGAGATATAAATGCCTACTGTATTTGTTCCCTCAGCTGTGTAACACTTCATTTTATTTTTTAACCTGGGCCACAGCTCTTAAAGAAGACAGGATGGGCCAGCAGGACTTTGATGCAGTTTTCCTACAATGTAGCATGGCTAACATGTGAGGTAATACATTCCTGTTCAACCTAATGTCTTTTTTCTCCACTGTGGTAGACACACCTTTACAAATTAGTTTCTTAAGTTTTACCTGTACACACAAATAGTCAATACCCTGGTAAGCTATCTTCAATTAAGTGAATTGCTGAGTGGTGAGAAAGTTATTTCTCAAGTCATCACTCTGAAGCAGACATGAGAAGAAGCTTGTAATATTCCTCAAAGGGATGCAGCAAAGGAGTCATTTGACTGCCATGCTGTGTGAGGGAGCAGGAGAGGTGTCCTTGGATGGCTGGATGGGGAGGTAGAGGACGTTTGTTTGAACAGCCAAGAAACAGAGGAGGTGACACCGAGGGGGGTCGGACACACCGGGGCTGGTAATAGGGGAGGTGTTTGTGTGTAATCTAAGTCGACTTGAAATGATGTGGCATGTATAGCGAAGACAGTAAGAGAAAGAACGATGGGGAAAAAGAGAGAGATAAAAGGGGGAATGAGAGAGTGTGAGGGAGATAAACATGGGGGAGGGGGGGGAAGACAAATAGAGAGACAAAAAGGAAAGATGGAGGGCAGATGATGAGGCCCCTCCGATGAAGATGCCATACCCGAACAGATGCCAGCTGTTCCTCTGTGTGTGTGTGTGTGTGTGTGTGTGTGTGTGTGTGTGTGTGTGTGT
>NW_022280068.1:1956211-1975439 GCF_004355925.1 Anarrhichthys ocellatus | reverse complement strand
GTGTGTGTGTGTGTGTGTGTGTGTGTGTGTGTGTGTGTGTGTGTGTGCGTATGCAATCATCCTCATGCTGCTGTCAGCTCATTACACGAACAGATCTGAAAAGATTGGTGATGATGATAGAGATGATGATGCTGATGATAATGATGATAACATGAGCATCATAACAACAATATCTGCCAATCTCAGCCTGGATTCACTTTGATGTAGTCGGCTGTTGTATAAAAGACGGCAGTGAAGGAACTGTTGCACTAGTCAACTCTGTTAATACACACGAATGAATCATTGTGAAATTTGTTTGGGATTCTTGGTTCTTTCAGAGTGCACAAATGAGACTGGTTTTTACAATATCTAAAACACAGTTTCTACAAACAGACCCTCGTGTGAAATGTGATGTGTAGGAACATGTTGTTCCATAGGGGATAAATGGATATGAGATTTGACCATGTGCTTTTAATTTCACATGAGAAAGCTATGGAAGCCCATTTCTGCTAGCAAAAATGAATAAAAATTGAAGAAAAAAAAAAAAGAAATATATATATTTTTTTTTTTTGCTGGCAGAAAAAAAGGAAATAAGTAAAAAAAAAAAAACATTATGACTTTTTCACAAGAAATTAGATATAAAGTCAAAATTATGAGATAGAAAGTCGAAATTATGAGATACTTTAATATAGAAGCAGCTCTTTGGCAGGTTACCCTACATTTGACATATAAATGGATTGTGAGTACATTAAAGACTACTTTAAACGTGGCTTTACAACAGATTAGATACTTCAATTGCTTGCTGTTTCACATGGGATTGTACTGAGCAAACGCACCTTTGAAAGGATTTTAAGCAAGAAGCAGCTCTGGCATTGAAAGAATAAAACCGATGTGGCTGAGGTGGCAATATTTCATTAAACAGCAACTGGAAACATCTGGTCTGTGTCATGGTTACAGAGGGATGCAGCAAAAGTGTTGGTGCAACAAAAACAAAAAAAACCTTTACATTTTCTTTGCTGTGGAAATGGGCTTCCATAGACATCACATAAACACATGAAATGCGAACTTTTTGCATACAAGCTTGTGATTTTCAGATATTTCCCCCACGGAATGTGGTAATATGATTTAACATGTTTCTCACACTATTTCAACATTCGACATGCTTTTTCTAAGTAATTGGTGATGATTTGTTGATTTGTTAAAGACACAGATTTGTGCTTTCACTTTGTTGATGATGGAAAGCCAAACTTTTTCAGGCAGAGTATCTAAACAGAAACCTAAAACTGACTTCAGCAAATAAATTAATACTTTAAAGCCACTATACACATTTGACATAATTCATTAATCATATTTTAAATTTGGAAAAGTAAGGAAAAAAACTTCAAACACTCAATGTTTTCACTTTCTAATTAGCACTTAATACATCTAAAAGGTCATGAAAAGATTTCCAAAGGGGAAAAGTCAGAGGATCAGAAAAGATTTTCCAGTTCATCCTGTAATAAACATGATAGAGGTCCACCGATAGTGGATATTTAGCTTTGGTGCAGGAAAAAGCCGATAGGTCGGCTTGTGTTATGTGTATGGAGCCTCTATGTAAAAGGGTGATGGACGTCCTTGCATGACTGCCGGTGTCTGTGCCATCAGCCACTATCAGAGCAAAGTTACACTGATAACGATAGTTTGTAAAAAGCCTTATTTGCGGCAATTAATCGGCCAAACTGATTAACCAGGAGACCTCTTGAACATGAATTTAGTTATGAATAACTTACAGAAACTTTGAGTGCGATAATCCGCCTACCTCTCTCTCACAAACAGACGCTCAGTCCTCTCTGGAATGATCTCTTTCTCTATCAGTCTATTTATGCTCACTGATTTTCACAAACACTTCAGTGTCAAAATTGATTTCCTATGTCATTATAACTGGCCTTAAAAAGTGTTGGACTAAACTTGATGGAACTTGTCGGTGCCCTGAAGCCAACAAGTGAGCCTATTGACCCCTGAAAAGCCGCCAGTCGGTACCAACAAATACCAGAAGCTCACAGGCTGGAGGGGTGAGATTAGATGGAAACCTAACAAGTGACTTTCTTGTAGCTGACATGTCGAATACTGCCCATACTTGGGATTTAGACAAAGGGGAAGATGGGAAGGAGAGACATAAGATAGTGAAGATAATGACAGTCTCTCTAACTCACACATCTCCCAGGACACAGAAGGACAAACAGAAAGATAAGCAGAGTGACAAGTGAGTAAATCAACCCCACCAACATGACAAGCCTCTGCTTGTCTGGTCTCTCAGGATTTAGATACGAACAGAGATAGACAGAGGAGCAGAAAGACAGAGGGAAGAGCAGTGTGTGTCTTGAGGAAAGCATCGTTGCAGCATCTTGTTGGTGCATTACAACATTGCATCATGTCATCTTTTAGAACATAAAAGGCTGCTAATCCTAACCCTGCTCAAGTGATCCCAAAATGCTTCTCTGTCTGTCCGGGAGTTGTCGGTGTTTTAGTCTTACAACTTTAACCCTTTCACAGTGTGTTTTCCTTTCATTAAAAGGTAATTGTAACATTTTGGTCGGCAAAAAATTATTCAGCGATCGTTTGTACTTAGCTTCACCCTCTTGTGACACTTCTGATTGCAAAAAAACAAGATGGCAACGGCCAAAAAGCCAAACTTGAAACTCAAATCTCAAAGGGACAGTCTGCAAACCAACGTATCATTGGACACCGACATCCCTGAGAAATATAAAAAGGGACAAAAAAAATTGTTTTAGACGCTGTTTTTGTTTGGAGGAAATAATAGAATCATCAAGACAAAGCCTTTCTGCCAGCCAGCGTCCTCTACACACACTTGAAACATCTGCGTGGCATTACAGAAAATCATTGACTGCAGATCAACTTTACAACACACTGTCAATCGTACCACCCTCGACAGTAACATTTGTTAAATCAAAAAACGGATTGACCGTGAACTTGTGGCAGGTTAACACAGCCTCCCTGACACACACACACACACACACACACACACACACACACGTTTGTCTTTCAGAGGGAAACTGTAGTGCCAGGTTAATGGGACAACCACTGCTGGTTAATGTGAGGTATGTTACACAGATGCACAGTGTGATGCTACTCTTGTATGCATGTTGGCAGAGAAATGAGTAGTAAAGAAATCATCTAGCAAACAGGCTGCAATATATGTTTATGTGTGTGTGTGTGTGTGTGTTTAACTTTGCCATATGAACGTTTTTTTCCAGTTAAGTAGACAAATCCCAGAATGAAAAATTCTTGGTGTGCTGCTGTTGTTTGGTCGTCTTCTGACATCTCTATTGCTGTGTATTTTCATCCATCTGCTCTTTGAATGAAGTCAGGTTATAGATGGCTGTTTTGGTATCGCATGTAAATCAAACACTGGAAAAGATCAGACAAAAGGCCATGACAAGGAACCTCAATTGGGCAATTATACACACACACACACACACACACACACACACACACACACTCAACTGAATGTCAGTTCAGAGACTTACCTCCACTAGCTACCCCTTTAGGCTGACCTCTTCCTGTGACCTACAACTTTATTGTATGTGTCTGTAAAATGTCCGGCAAATAACTGTGGAATTGTAATTGGCACACTTTAGGTTAAAAAAAGTGTTCAATTGTTACACTTCAATTCTAATGAAATGCTAAGCTAAATATGCAAAAATGTGCAATTCATCTAAAAGCAAGCACACATTTCTACATTCATGAAAAAAATTATAAATGAATGATGAATAAATATTTGCTTGGGTTTAAATGGATGTGCTCGTTGAAATAAATTCCTATCTTTCTCTTTAATGAGACCGAAAGAAAGATGACCAAGTTCAGTTTAATGTTAGTCACTTCAGCTGACACTGACCTCGTCAATGACTATTTCCAAAGACTGCTTACTGATGTAGTTATACTTGGATATAGTAAATATTACTTCTACATGTTGAGATACAGATTCATTTACACCTTTACCTTTACATCTGGCTAGGATTCTGATTGAAGCAATCCATCCCTACTGCACTAGAGACGCATGTACGTAATGTGGAGCTAGATGAATTGTCAGAGGATCATCAAAGACATTAGGATTCATCATCTGGGAACCATGAATATCTCTACCAAATGTCAAGGCTATCCATCCAATGTTTCATGCAAAACCACAAATACAGGGTGGTCAACGTTTTAGAATGAATAGTCTGTGAAGCATAAATATATCTGTGCACAATCTTGTGCCAATCCATCAAGTACAATGGTCACCAAACTCTTTACTTCTTCTTCTTCATATGCTGTAATTTATGATTAGCATTTAAGATCCTTCGTGGGCTGTTTTTTCATGCAATAAGCAACATTGGGCCATTCACATTACCATTATGACTATATTCACATTTTGTCAAGAGGAAACAAAGGCAGAACATTAAATTCAACAACCTCATGTAAATTAGCCTATAAAACACACCTTTAAATATCAAATCTGACCGATTTTAGAAATGCAGCAGGTCTCAGGAAACAGGTCAATAAAAGCGGTTGGACATGCTATATACTATTAGAAACCACAGTCAGAATCCATGATGCGGAAGCTTTATAAGTGTTCTTCACATCCAACAAGGTGGCATGGTACGGAAAAGGCATTGTCTACCTTGATGATGTTTGGCTGGTGTCGTTTGCTGGTTCTCACAATCTTTGTGGGTCTTTTTGTGTTTCACTTCTAAAATTCCCCCCGTCCGTTGAAAAAAAGTGCCTTTTGCGTACAAAATAATTACAGCAGGCAATAGTAGTGATATTAACTTATCTAAACTTATCTAAAAAACAATGCATTTAATGTGGTTGCTTGAATATACAAGTGTGATTCGCCAATGCAAATTTTTTAAAATATGAAACAAGAGCCACAAATATGAATGAATTTGAATTAGCGTTAGCCAAACCCAGGCCCAATACAGATTTAGGAGACCATTCTGACCATTATTTTAACTGAAATGGACTTGAATTGGGATCAACCTGTTGATCGTGTTACGGTTAAAATAGGTATGTTTGTTACGTAAAATAATGACGCTTGTTACGTAACTGATGTTGGTAAAGTTTGGAAGTTATGTAACAAAACAGCAGTAATATAAGTTGCAGTTGATTTGGTTTCATACAGGACACAAACATCAGTCACCTGGATGGAAGTCCTGTGTTTGTTTGACCCGTCTAACTTCTCCTACCATCTGCCCTGAATGGACTTTTGTGCACTTCCAATTCATCTGTTCCAGCAGACATTAGCTTATCTCAGATATTTCATCAGCATATGCTTTCCAATATGTGAAGATATGAAACTTTGATATTTAAAGAATCTAATATAAAAAGTGCTGCTTGAGTGTTTTAGAAATGGCGTCATCAGAGTGAACTACTACTCACAGTGACAGGCAGCGGAGGTCGACAGTTGAGTAAAGGAATGTAAGAACCACCTCACTAATGGTTAAAACTATAAACCAACACAAAAATGACGTTAACCAACATCAACCACGCTAGTCACCACTACTCAAAGTTTATGCCATTTAAAATGCATAAATAAGCCTAGAGGCTAGCCAACCTACTCTTACTTGGTTTTAAGTTGTTGCATGTATCGGCAGAACACCACGGTTGAATTTTAGCCTGCATGTGAGTTCCTTCAGCCTAACTTTACTGAAACAGACCACCTAATAGCCAACTGGTAGCAGCAGCAGTTAGGGCACTGCCGATCGTTTGAATGCCTTCTCACTGCTCTCACAGTGTACCTTTGTTGGGCAGGATATTGCTAGTGGTGGGCCTTTAAATAGACCCCCTATAGTTTCATCCAGGCCAGAGCAGAAGTTGCTCTCTTGTCAGATTAGCTCCTCAAGCAAATTGAAAGGCCCACAAATGATGCGAGTGTGCATTTCTTTGACTTGTGATGTATATCTTTAGATGTCTGCATCATTAAGTGTGTTCGTCAGAAGTGTTTTATGGAAGGAAATATGTCTAATCAAAAGGTTTCATACGCATTCACAAACGTTTCATACACAAGAATACCAATAACTTGTGAACTTCAGAGGATGCTTGTGTTGTCAACTCAGTTATTCTGTTCAGACTTTAGTTGAACGAACAGATGGTCAAAATCATAGAGATGAAAAAGAAATGTGTCTTTTATAGTTGGAATTCATGTATTGCAAATACTTCTTTTGATTCGATGGAAAATA
This sequence comes from Anarrhichthys ocellatus, assembly GCF_004355925.1. Taxonomy (NCBI): domain Eukaryota; kingdom Metazoa; phylum Chordata; class Actinopteri; order Perciformes; family Anarhichadidae; genus Anarrhichthys; species Anarrhichthys ocellatus. The sequence continues at coordinate 1,969,242 of NW_022280068.1, read as the reverse complement.
TTACAGATATATTTAGCTAATAGTTCGAAACAATTCAAGTGAAAGAAAACTTTTTTTCAGTGTACATTTAGTGTTATGACAAATAATACACACGTTATCATAGGTGTAAAACCCCCAACTCAATTCACCCCAGTCAGAAAAATACACACAAGACCTCCATAAAGATCCACTCGAAGACTGTATCACCATTATCTCCTACCCATTCAACCTCTGACTGTTGCAATGTACTACTATCTGAATTTGTGATATAACCCTTGACTCAAAACTCATAGGAATGTTTTTCATCTCTATAACTAGTTGGAATATTTCCTTGTTATGTCTACATTCCCCTGTCACGGTTTGTTGGTCTGTGTCGAGATGTTTATGGATGCATCTGGCTGTGGAAATGAATTTCCTCTTTGACATTTAAGCTCTGGGAAACATTTTAAAGATAGGAGGTTAATGCAGGATAGCGGAGCTCTGGTGTTTAAAAAAAAAAAATAAAATCCACAAGGACTGGTGTATCACTGTTGGATAGGAGCCTGTGTGGAAACATACATATTGAAGGTACAGAATTTCGCTGACTTTCCGTGATGAAATATTCATCGTTTGTGAGGAATCTCTGTCTCTCCATCTTCTTTCTGTCTTTGTCTTCTCTCTGTGTAAGGAACTACAGTATGGAGGTGCTCTATTTGTCGTAGTTATTTGTTTGATACGCCCAACCTCCCCTTCCGCCTGCCTTATGCAGATTGCCTCACTCTTTACAATATGTAGCTGTGAACATCGAATGATGACGCAGATGGGTTTACATTAAGTTAGTTGAAAGCCTGGTGTATCCAATACAGGCACGTACAGGTGTATTTGATGAGTTGAACAAGCTGAATGTTGATATTGAATCGTACATCTTGCCTGTAGATGAAATATTTAAACACTATATCCACTAGGGGGCAGATGAGAGCTGAATCATGTCATAAGCAACAATGAATGAAATGACTCCACTTTCAGGAATGTACCGAGAGGAAAGGAAATACTTGTGTTTGCATGAAAGAGGGTTTGGTGATATTGAAATACCCCGACTGATGATATTGCTGTTCATAAAAAAGGTGGAGAGATATGCGCATATAAACATTTTTTATATATATGTACTGTCTATATATCCATGGACTGGAGACTCATATGTTGCAAAACCCATAATGTGGACACAATGTATAGACAGCATGATAGAAAGTGGCCTTGTACTGTCCACCTTTGACTGTCACGTTTGCATTTCATTGCCTCAGTAAAAGCCCAGATGATTGAGTTTTGGTCCGGCTGATCTTTGTGGATGAAGTCGCTGGCAGACTTGCGTATTCTGTTGGATGGTGAGTTTTAAGAATGGGAGTTTTCATATTTATTCCCCACTTATTTATCGGACAGCTTGCAAATCACTTTGTTCACGTTCTCTGGCTCTTCTTTTTATTTTATTTTAAAATCAAAGAATTGGTAAATAGTTGCATTATTTTTGTTAACGAGTGTGAACATCAGTCCTGCTAGACATAAAGCTACATGTAATTACCGAATAGTTAAAGCTTCATTCATAACATTGCCATTAAACATATTATCTTTATGATTTTCTATTTAGAATGGGAATTGTGACACCCTTAGTCGTCATTTCTCTAGTTATTTCTTCTACCAAAAGGGAAATTTATTGAAAAAAGATATATGTATAATTTCCAAAACTCAAAATATATTTTATCTAAATAGTCTTCTTCTTCTTGAATGATAACCTCGTCATATTGACCAACTCTACTGCATGAATTAAAAGGAAGAGACATTTTATTAAATATTAGAACGATTTGTTAATTTGGACATTTCTACTGTGTAGAGCGTACTTGTTCATGCTGATTATGTAAGATAGCAGACACACGAGTCAACTTGTAGCATGTCCTTATTTTATTTTAGTCAGATAAGTATACTGGAGACATGAAGTGTAACCTTGTGGAAAGCAGATAGATATGCAGACAGTAAGCTCTCTAAAGCTTGTTCTCTTCTTCTACTTTTCACTCTTACACATATTTATGGATGATGATAAGCTCTTAAAAACTGGAGGACCACTTCTAAAACTGCAGCATCTTAGGGTTACACGAATGAAGCTGCCAATATACGAAGGACTAGTACTTCAATTTTAGACTAAGCTTTCCAAAAACTCCACTTTCATTTCATTAAAGCAAGTGAAAAAGTCTGCCAGAAGGGTGAGAAAATGAGACTTGTCTGAAAAGTCAGTCAAATTGTCTGAAAACAAGGTGGAAAAAGGCAGAGCTGTGATGTCTCATCAATAACAGCCTTCTAAATATAATGTTTCACCCTGTGACATGTTTTTACATTTGCTTTGCAGAATGAGACGTCATTATCTAGTATAAGATGACGTCATGACAAGATTGACTGTCCGCTGAGTAAAATGCAAGCAAGTCTCAGTAAATTCAGCTGCCTAGCTAAAGAACCAGAATTTAAACCTTAATTTAACCCCAAAAAGTTCCTTTTATTAAGTGGTTGTCAAAGTTGTTCATCAGGTCATCAGTAAAGAAAAATTAAGTCAATCTTACTATTTTATTCCATTTCAAATATGTAATGTGTCTACTGGTGTCCTTGTTATATGTCTGCAAGGACAACTCAATAACTCTCCCTATTCTGATTTTATTCCAAATCTGGAAAATGATACATATTTTTGTATTGTTGTCTTTTTTTGGTACAACCTGATCATCGGATGTAAATTCCCAAAATCCATATTACATCTGATTGACTGTTAGATGGTCATCATAAAATACATTGGAAGATGCCTAAGGCTTATGCTGCTGGAGACAGGATCCATAACATATATCAACACCAGAAAATAGCTGTATGAAGCATTGACTGATGGCAGCTACAGTAATTACAATTACACTAATGTTTGTCAAAGTTATGTAATAAAGACAATAATGAATTCCTTCTCCTCGTGACAATTTTGATTTCGATAAATTGATGTAAGCTGTTGTGTGATGCGCCGTACATCAGAGTATATCAGATAGAGTTGTAAATGTGTGAATGAGACAGTGAATAGTTAAATAAGTTTAAAGGATCAGTTTACACCAGATCCGCTCTGTTTCATTTAGAGCTGAGAAAAAGTGAATAGCTGGTGATCATTTGTGTAAGGCAATAGTTGGATATCAGATACAGCATCATACAACTTTTTCAGGAATACATAGCAGTTCAGAAGAACACAATAAAATGTCGTAAATGTATATTGGAAACAATTATTAAGAAAAAGGGCAGTTCATGCCATTTTGATTGCAGGACTTTTACTTGTAACAGAGTGTTAATTTTGCTATGAGTACTTTTACTGAAGTAAACCATCTTAGTTTCACCACTGATATTAATCAATGACACTGACTCGCCAGAGAGTGAGTCAGGATCTTCTCGTTGTCTCTCCCCACCAGCCTCCTTCACCTTCTCATCATTTTGTTTTTCAAAATAATCAGCTACAGACCGCTAAATTTATTATTTTGCAACAATTTCTGCTGCTACGTAGACACGCATCACACATAGTGCACCACTGTGATCATGTTTATGCCGTTTAATTATTCGCTACTCGGGCACAAAAGACCAGGCACATGCACGTCACACAAGCACACAGAGCAAGTAGAGAAGCATCCTTGTGAAGGAGCATTTCTGCTGCTGTGACCAGTGTGAGCTACACCCTTACTATAGTGGATAGTGGCTGATGTCTCCACTCCAGCACCAATATAAAGCTCATCATGCAGAAGATGTACATGCACAAAAAAGTATAGTAAATAAAGACCTTTCCATCAGGTTCTTTCTGTCAGCGCCTCCAGGTTCTCAGAGCTACCAGAGCTTCGTGATGAGCAACAGTCCTGTCAGAGCTCTGAGGAGATGACAGGTGCAAAACAAGCACTCCAAAACTGTCTGGTCTAATGTGAATGCGCGGACATGGTCCTTGACTGATTCTCGGCCTGAATTGTTATCCCAGGCTGGCCCTGCCATCAAGAAATCATGTCAGTGTGGGATGATTCTGCACCTGGCGATTTATGTTCAATGCCAACATTCAGTCTGAGCTTGGGAAGTTGTGTTCTCAATGTGTAGCAATGTGGAATTTAAGTCGTCTTTCTAGGTAAACACTTTTCCAAACAAATTCAAAATCTAAACAGCTAATTGCTTGCCAAAGAATATTCGAACTGTGTGACTGTTGAAGTATGACAAATTTGTGAATTTGGCTCACTTCTACCTCAGCCAACTGTTGATGTACAATACATGCTGGAATCCTCAAAGTATCCTCAGTAAAATAGCTCGTAAATAAAGAACATGGCTGAAGGTTGACTTCAGTTTGGGACAGATTATATCAAAGTGATTGATAATCACATGATTCTACAAAACTAGGCCAAAAGTGATTAATATTTCATTGAACAATGCTATGTAAGGTCCCATGCATATTTAGTGTGAAGTGTAGAAACAGCTGGAAGCCAAAGCTGCATCAGCTTGTGTGTGTGTGTATATTAACATATACTCCACAGATGTCAGCTGAGAATGGAGTGATTAGCACAACAAAGATTTCCCACCCTACTCATCTCACTCACTGGCACATACACGCACAGTAACCTCTATGTTCTCATCGAGAATACAGCTCAGCATGGTTTCACTCAGCACGGTTTACTCCTCCTGACAGGTGAGGAGGTGCGATGAGGAAGGCTAAAAAGTCAAAGTTACGTAACTGTGCTGCATTTCTATATTTGTATGTGTGTATCATACACTATATATAGTATGGATATCGTGGATCGCTGGATGAGTCGAAGCAGGCCCAGGTGACACAGCGGAGTAGGCAGCAACAACCTGGAATGACACCCCCTCAATTACGCCTAACTTAAAGCCGTAATATAATTCACACGGATAAGTTATGTAAAAAACACTGAGGCTTAAAGGCAAGTACTGATGGAAGTTGAAAGCTCATATTATTCAGTGAACTCAGTTGCAATATTGATCCAGTGGAGTTGTTGCTCGCCTCTTGGTCTAAACCCTATTTTGATGTGGATTTATAAAGGACTGATGTGGTTGCGTGTCATTTGTGCGCCATGTAGTCTGTAATGACTGCAATGAAAACATATTTGCATAACTATGATACACTCTTAACCAGCGACTTAGTATAAACTGTGAGAGGGACCGCGTATGCCCAAGAGACTGGTGTCCCAAAGTATTGTATACGTATATATATAAACATAGCACAAAAAGTAAGGAAATTTGTGTTTGGTAGATTATTTCTTTACTGTAACAATGCTTCTTGGCAATACATCTTATACCGTTGGATAGCCTGTTTATTTCCTTTTTAAATGGTGCCACATCTGTAAGGAACATGCATTTGTGAAATGAGCAGCAGAGCTGAGTATGTGGGTTGCGCCCATGAAAAATTTGCCAAATCTTCTCTGCCAATGCCAAACAGCTTATTTTGCCAAGTTTTAAAGGTGTCTTAAAAATGACACGCAAGAAGTCTTAGATGCGTACTACTGACACACAGAAATGTTGTGCTTTTTATATACCTTTTTATATACCTTTTTATATACCTTTCCAAGTTGCATTTACTTTATGTCAAATTTATCTTTTTTGGGCCACTGGGGGCTGCAGAGTAAGCTGAAACACCGCATATGTCATATTATCACCTTATAAAGTTGTTATGATGAGCTAAAAACAGACAGCTCTAAACAAAGATAATAAAAACAGAGTTCCCAGGGAAAACAATGTAAGGATGTTACAAGGCTCCTTAGTTCTGAGGAAATCTAACTCAACACATTGTTATAAAAGGTATCAACTTGACTGCCTTGTAGTTTGTAGTTAAACTAATACACTACAGTAGTTAAATAGTCAATATTTTTACATTTAAAAAAAAAAAAAAAATTCTGATATAACTTTCAGTTTATAGTTCCTCTTTCTGTATTTTTGTATTTTGTATTGTGTTATCCTCTCCCACCGAAACCTCTTTCTTTGTTCATCTTCATCTTTCAGTGTTGTGGTATTTCACCCGTCAAACGTCCTTGCTGTTTGCTCTCACATATTACAAGTCTGGCTGACAAGAAGCAAAAAAGCAAGAGAGGACACACAAGGACAAGTTGTCACGGCAACAAAATTGTTTGAGGATGTCAAAGCAAACGAGTTGACAAAGAAAGGTCAGTTAAGCAAGGTGGCAACATATGGGGAAAAAATAGAATGGAAAAAAAAGACAGAGGAGGTTCACTGAAAAAATGGAGACAAACTGAGGGCAGTTTAGATGTATGAGCAAAAAAAACAAACTGGGTAGAAATTTGTCACATTTTTGAATGTCAAGTCTCAATTCGTTGCAACATATGTACACTGTTCTATAAGGTGTGTTGGGGCTTCACCATGTAGTTGGAACAAAGGGAGCAGAGAATTGGAGGCCTACAGGGTAGTCAACAGCCTGATTTGAGTTAAGCTCCGTGATGAAAAGTCACACGTAGGTGACTTTTCATCCAAACTCAACACTGTGGTCTCATTGGATGAGGGCCACAGGCTCCACAGGGATTCCCTGTGCTGCGGCCGTGACATCACAGAATCTATAAAACTCTGCGTCACCTCCAGCTCTGGACCATCGACTTGGTGAAAAGAGGTACAAAAACAACGTTGCTTTTGAAGAATACCTAGGTCATAGTCTTAACGCTCGACGAACAATCAGTTTTTTGGGATCCTGAAGAAGTGAACGGATAATTTCTATGCCCCGTTCTCTCCCCATTAATGTCAACATTTTGCTAGTCGTAAGGAAGGGAAATTCCCTTAATTTCCGAGGAATCGCCGCGCAGCTTGAAGCTCCGGACCAAAGAAACTCGAAGAACCATATTGTCCGCTACGAAGTCATCTCAGAGTAAGAGGCTTGTGTCTGGGCAGAGAGAGTTAGGTAATCGTGTGTTTATTACCTTGTTTTGTTTTAAGTCTACTGTATTCTTATAACTTGTTCTTGTGTATGCTCACGGACTGCCGAGGTCTGTTAGTGCTGTGAAGAAACTACTGCTGTGTTCCATACTGCTTCAATAGTGTTGTGTTAGATCAGTCACCGCGAGTTGAGTTGGTAATTATGACTTTATCAGTTAAAAGACCAGAACCGTGGCTGGACGAATCTAAGTTCGCCAGTCAGGTTTCTGTGCAAAAAAGTAACAGTTCCTGTATTTTACTGCGGCGATGAGGATCTGCCTTATTTTGAGGGTTCTTTTGTTTTGTTTTGTTTCCTCTTCTTTTTATTTGTCTTATTTGTTCAACTAACACACAGACACATAGTCAGACACACATACAGGTTTTGCTACCCATCTTAGACACACAATGTGTATAAATTATGAATGAATGAGACTGGTCCAAGGACAGAACCATGGGGAACCCCCTTTGTGATGGGGAGAAAAGAGGACTGGATAATACCTCATCTTGACACACTATGACTTATCAGAGAGATAATTCTGAAACCACAGGCAGCTACCATGGTCGAAACCCAGGTAAGAAAGTTAGTGTTAAAGCAGAGAATGGTCAATGGTGTCAAAGATGAGACTATATTGTTATAATCTAAAGAAGTAGCAATATAGTGCTATGCTGCGGCCTAAAGACAGACTGAAATTGAGTTAATATGGAAACTGTGCATTAACAATTTACTTTTTGTAGGACAAGATCAGTTTGATATTGGACGATACTTTTTTTAATCAGATATGACACCTTTAGTAATGATGCCTAAGGTAATGATTGTAAATATGAGTTACATATTCAGAAATTAGCTCCGCTGTTATTAATAACATTGTCTTCCATTCAACACTAATTTGCTGTATTTCATGTCGTCATATAGATAGAGAGGAGTATGTATCACTCAATCTAATTCAATCCTAATATATGTCACTCTTCATTTGTGCAGTATAGTAGTTGCTTCAAACAATAAAATATATAAAGGCTATGTGTGTGTGTGTGTGTGTGTGTGTGTGTGACAGAGTTAAATACAAATGTACGACATCTATACATTTATGTCACATTATGTCACACTGTAAATTAAATTAATATATAACTTGTCATGAACACTGTTATGCCCATCTGACAGAGATCATTAAATACAGCAGTATAACAAAACAATGGACAGCTAAAGCAGCTATGACACACTTCATATTAACATGTTGCTTTAAATGACAGCTCCAATGCAAGGCTATTTCATTTGTTAAATGCCAGTTGCCTCGACTCCTCTATCGTTGTGTCAATTCCTGTTTGACAATTTAAAAAAAAATCGATCAGGAGGAATGTAAACGGCAGCAACTAGACAATTCTCAGGGCAGATCAGGTCAGAGTGGTCGCAGTGAAGTAAACGTTGTTACTTGAGTCGATGACAACTATGCTTAAGTAAGTGCAATAAAACATTGGTCTGGCTTATATGCACCCCTCAATATATTTATTGCAAGTCATATCGTCATCATCGCTATATTGAACTGATATCGTGCCTATCATTGATTAAGGACTCAGGAGTCAGATTCTGCTTTTCTACTCCGGTTCTTAACGCTTATTGTTCCAGTTCTTTGAGGGGCGGGGTCAGAACAGGTCATATGATTATTCCACAGAAAAAAACGTTACATATTCATGCATATTCATATTCAAAATCCACTTTGTCAAGTTTATGGAACTTAAAAATGAATACCATTAAGTTAAATTTGGTTGCTAGAATTAAACATGTTTCAATAGTAATCTGTTTATTCTTTTTTCATTCCCTGTACTGTCAATTTAACACTGAAACCATAAATCATAATACGTCGGGCCAGTAAATACAACTAACCAGTTGTCCAATAATGCCAGCGATACAATGAAATGAACAAATAGACAACATATAAGTTGAAACGCTAAAGAACATTCATCTCGGCTTGGAGAAAAAACAATCTGACTTGTTCGAGAATGATGACTGTTGTTAGCGTAGTGTGTGCTGTGCGAGTGTGGCTGAGAGAGCCAGCGGCTTTATGCCGACAGCAAACAGATGCTTGCAATCGGTGCAGAGAAGGAAAGCTCGACCTTACCCAGACTGGTGTGCTAGCTACTCTCATTGATTTTTAGTGCCTCGACAGAACAAAAACAAAATGTATGGCTTTGGGCATTGTCCAGAAAGCACGACAATGTGTAATAAGGCTACTATAAGCAGAATAAAAATGCTAATTTCTTAATGATTCCTTTGAAATGACAATTTTAGAACCAGTTCTAATTTGGAACAGGTTTTCAATGCCCAACTCTTCTCAACTCAATGCAAAACTACATTCTAAAATTCAGTCGAAGTTAATATGAGGCTTGAGCAGTCTGAGCTCAATCAAGTTTGTATTTTCCAAAGTTATGTTTTTTTGTCGTTCTATGGACACGGTTTCCCTTACTGAGCTGTGTGAGTCCCATGACGGTTTGACAGGACCACGTAGAGGCACCTCATCAACTCACAACGTCAGCAAAGACAAGCTTTGGTCATAGCACGCACACACTTTTTAGTGTTGGATGCATTCTGTGTCATGTCATATTTCTATCGGTTGGTTTGTAGACTTGATTCGTAGCAGCAGTTACTTTGTCTGAATTTTAACAGACTTTGATCATCGAAACTTAAAATCAGCTGTCAGTAGACATGTCTTACAGTAGGATCTAGGACCACCAAAGATGTTCTCTCACGATTGTCAATTTTTGTTTGAGCCAGCTGAAAATCTTACCTTATAGAAGCCTTTGAAAAAACAAAATAACACAGGACAGAGGAGATGATAAGGAAGGCAACAGTTGTCAAGAAGAATGAGAGGGAGCTAAACATGAAACACAAAATACTGAGTGAGAAGAAGAAGTTGAAATGAGGGAAAGTAATCAAACTGGAGAGGACAGACAAAGGCAGGAAAGCTGAGCAGGAACGATATAAGGAAGATGAAAGAAAGAAATGAGGAAAGGATGAGAGAGGAGGGGAGGTGGATAGAAGAAAAGAAGAGAGAATTGTGGGAATTGAGAATAGGAGGCACGGAGGTGCAGAGCAGATGAGAAGAGAAGAGAAGCAATAGGGAGATGCCGTTAATTCGGAGTTCAGAGAGATTTTTTAGTTTGACACACTCGGCAGGAGGCCTTTGACTGTTGCTGCCTTTGAACTACAGTACACACACACACACACACTCACGGTTGGCCAAGGATAAGGTTTGATTGGAGGTAAAACGAAACAGAGAAAAATAGCACAAATGGAGAGAGCCACAGATCCTTATTTGTGTATTAATTTACATTGGTTCATATTGTCTGTAAATGTTACATTCTATCAAAGTCTGACATGGAACAAAGCTCCTGATGGTCGTATTATGTAGAGAAGATAATAGAAATCTTAACCCCACATGGGGACAGTACAGGCCTCCTGTAGACCATCTGCCCTGTCACCTCTTCTTCCTCCACTTAGTCCCTGTTTTCCTGCGTACCTCTCATTTCCTTCTCTCCACCAGTTGTTCAGTGTTTTCCTGCATTTCCCTGTCATCTTCTCATTAGCTCCCGAAGCATAAATACCAGCCATTTTTCTCTCTTCCTCTCCCTTGTCACTGCCAGAATGCCAGTGTTGCATCACTCACCTATGGCCTTTCCTGTGTGTGCATGTTCCCATTCCTGTCCTGTTCCTGTCTGCATGTGCTCTGTTCCTGTTTAATGTATTCATGTTTATACCAGACAGTTAATTGAAGTACACACGTACTGTATACTGTCCACTCCCGTTTCACAACTGACTGCAAACCAAGATGCCTTTCATTCATGGAGTAGTTTACACTCTAACACAGCAGGCTTATATATAATTTGACGGTGCCACACAGCTGATACAGCATTATAGCTTCCTTTATTTTGGACTCTCCAGGTCTCTCCATTCCCTCAAAACTCAGCAGTGTGAAGATGCTTTTCAGACTGCTGGAGTCCTTAAGGTGGTAGCCTTAGCTACTCGCATCCTGGATGTTGTGGATATACAGTATGTTCCTTAAACCTTATGTTCATCTTTATATATGTAATGGTCTAGGGATGTTAATAATTAACTGACTGTCAGCAAGTAATTTGACTGATTAATGCTGTCAGTTAAAAGAAACATTTTTGGAAGACAGAGAAAAAGCTGAGCAAAACTCTGAGGAGTACTTGTATCTTAAAGAGAACAGCTGGTCCACCTTAAAGGTCAGCCAACTTCAAGTGAGCCTGAGCGGAGTTGTCGCTAACTTCAGGGCTAACCTGCTTCACTTTAATCAGCAGGTGGCATTGCTACATTAATGATAACTTCATACTCATTATCACACACAGGCTCTCTTTCTCTTGACTGGACATTTGCTGATGTTACACTGGGTTTGTAATACTGGCAGAAACTCTCAGATTTTGCCAGACACACAACTAATTGATGAGGTTGGAGACTTACTGGGCAAGTGGCTGCATGTGTCCAATACACTCAACATGTTGGCTGCTTACTCACCCGGACAAGTGAACTGGGGACTCAGTTTGGTTTTGTGCATATACACTGGCGATAAATGATGGATTCAACCTGTTTGTGCAAGGGTTATTGTTGCAGCTGGGCAGCTTGACAGCCAATTCAACGACAGCAAACATGCAAGGCACTAATCTTGTTGGTCAATGGTTAATGATCGGTTTATGAGGGTCAGCTATTGTTCAGAAATAAAATGTCATAATTAGCATCCTTGTCATGGTCACATGTCATGGTCATGGTTGTCATTATCCTATTGATTGGCTGCCGCACATCAACAGGACGGCTCTTGAGGCGGACAGCAAAGAAAAAGAGGATAAAAACCAAAGCAAGAAGGTTGGCATGCCACAGAGTAGCGAGAAAATCCTATTTGTTGAGACCACAACGGGCAACAAATAACAACCCTCAACCATAGACTGTATGTAGGAAGTGGACGTAGTTGCCGTGACATCACCTATTGGATTGGAAGTGTGTGTTTTATATTATACTGAATTGTCTGTGAGGGTGACAAAAATACGATGTCCTGACGTGTTTGTCAAAGTGTTATTTACTGCTTTTTTTCATGTTGGAATAAATGTTAAATATTTAACTGCAAAGTAGTAATGCGTGTTTGATACCTTAATTTGTTTGCATTAAATCATACTGGGATGTTTTCTGAAATTGATTGGATGTGGCACAGCCCTACCTAGAAAGTTTTCCACCAGCCGCCACTAGAATGCAGGTTTAAGGTACTTCATCATCGGCTTAATTTCTAGAACCGGAGGTTGCTGCCCTCATCCCTGATACAAATGCCGAGCTGTGAGCCATCGGTGAATGAAAAGAGTTCAACATTCCACATGCGTATATTAGATAGTGTTACTAAGTGATTAGGAAGTTGAACATGAATCGAATGTGGCAGTGCTGCACAGATTGCCTAATTCAAGCAGTGGAAACCACCTTTACAAAAGTCTTTATGACAGACCATTAACACCCAGGAAGGACAAACCTTGATGAGAAAAGTAAACATACAGTGATATAACCACGTATTTAAAAGGCAAAAGTCGCATGCATGGCAACAACAATTCATGACAAAATAATTTGACTAATGTACTGCTGATAAAGAAAATCCTGTTTAACATTAACTCACATCAAGTCATTCATGTAGCTTAGAAAGATTTACGTATACGTAGCAAACAGCATTTTATTAGGGAACGAAGGCAAGCCAAGCCACAGATTCATATGTCTCAAAGACTGCTAGTAAGGCAGAGTGGAAAAGCACTTTGGCCTGAAGATGAAAGACGAACCTTGTTTTAATAACTGCCAACTTGGATCTCTCTCGTTTCGTGTCCCTGGATCTGATCTGATCTGTTTTAACACCAGATCTAGATGAGGGCTTAATTTTCATCCCTTTATCCACTGATTTCCCTGCACCGCTTCCTTGATCTGGTGGTCTCTTTCCTGATCTCATTGTTCTCTCTAACCTGACTATCTCACCTCACTCTCTTCATCTGAACTCATTGCACATCAAGGCACTCGCTCTGTGAACAGTAGGAGTGTGTGTGTGTGTGTGGGGGGGGGGGGGGGGGGGGGGGGG
>NW_022280068.1:1920657-1956111 GCF_004355925.1 Anarrhichthys ocellatus | reverse complement strand
GCTGGCTGGGGGGTGTGGGTGGGTGTGGGGGGGGGGGGGGGGGGGGGGGGTAGTGGGGGGGGGGGGGGGGAATTGCATGCGAGTATTAGAGAGAGAAGATTTTTCTCTGTGTTTTGCACAAAAGGATGTTGAATGAGAAAACATGTTTGTTTCCACCTGATGAATGTAAGAACAATATTAACTTAATTGAGGGAACTATGTGTCTCTTTAGCTGCTAAATGCTTCAATGTTTTCCCCAGCTAGTCTCTGACTGTCGGATGCACTTTGCTGCTGAGCAGGTAGTGTACAGTTGGTTGTTGTTGTTTTTAAATATTTTGTTTAATTAATTTCATGCTTTCCACCATTAGGTTTTGTTAACAGTCTAATTCCATCAAACATATCACATATATTCATTTATAAAATAGTATACAGTTGGCCATCCTAGAATGGTGTCCATAAAACCGTAATACACAATACATACGACACATGAAGCACATAAAACCTATGTATACCTCTCATCCCACTGCACACAAACACACACATCATGTGTGTCCTGTATTCTCCACTGGAGTCCACCCTCCCTTCGCAGCCATGCCACAGGTTATATTAATAAGTCTTAAAGGCCCTCATGGATGTGCTTCCAAACGTCATTGTTTTATTATTATCCTCAGACAAGGTCTTTTCTCTGGTCAAATAAGATCTCATCATTTCCTTCCAACTCTGTAAAGAAGGGGCATCTGTTTTTTTCCACTGTTTTAAAATGAGCTTCTCATAAACAAGGGAGAAAAACCTAATCTGCCATACTGTATAATATCGTATCTCTTCAGCATTCTGAAAAATACACAACTCAGCCGAGAAATACATTTTTGTTTTATAAGTAATGGATATCAATGGATTTTGTGTCTCACTTTGTTCACCCCTGTGTCCCTAGGTAAGAAGAGAGGCCCGAGGCCTGCAGACTCACAAATGAATCCCTTTGCAGTTTAAGTGAATGGGGACGATATTGTTGATTTTCATAGTCTTCAACCAATCAGATCTTTAGTTTGACATGTTGGGTGTATTCTTTGACATGTCAGAGCCTGCTAGCTGGCCTACAAGTACATGATTGGTCAGTGGGCTAGCGTGACATGTTGGGCGGTGACAATCCCAATATCTGCTGCCTCTGTCGAGCAGATATTTTCAGCCCTCAAACGCATTAAAACGTATTCAAGAAATACAACTGGGGAGGCTCGACTGTCTTCACTGGCGTCCATGAATCGAGAAGGACTTCTTACTGGAACTAAAAGACACGGATGTACTGAACAACCGTGAGATCAAACTCTTTGTTAACAAAGAAAGGAGGATGGATTTTGTCTTTAAATAGTGAAAAGCAGAACAGAACTGGTAAGTGAACTGCTTTTGTTTTACATCTGCAGTAGCTTTAATATGCTTGTTTATATATTATTATTTGTCCAACTTGTTTTTATGAAGATGGATTTTTGTTTGGTTTCATATGTGATAGGAACTATTGTTACGTCCAATGTTGCGCTGGGGACACATTTAGTCGGTGCCAGTGTTGCCAACTTGGCGACTTTCTCGCTAAATCTGGCGACTTTCCAAACCCTCTTGGCGACGTTTTTTGTCAAAAGCTACTAGCAACAAATCTAGCAACTTTTTCTGGTGTTGTTGGAGACTTTTCTGGTGTTTTCTGGTGTGCACGTCCGTTCTGCACTGTCGTGAACGAGCAGCGGGAGAGTTACCGCCTGCGAGTGCTTTTGGGCGGCGGAGGGGCTCACAGCAGCAGTCAGAGCAGAGAGGAGACACACTCTCGGCGTATGTATGTATCTGCACTCTGCAGTTAGTGTATATATAGGTGTTGAGCTTCATTTTTACACAAAACAAATAATAACCGTAGCTGTGGCGTCATAATGAGATTATTCAGCTGCAGGACAGCAGTGAAGGCCCAATGCACGGCCCGCCACTGCTGCAGAGTGATCTGATATGACTATCGTGAATTTCTGTTAGTATTACATTGCCTAGTCTTATACCTGACATGGAAATGCAGTCTATTTGGGGAATTGTTTTTGTAGCATAATAAGAATAAGAGTTGGGGATGCATTACATTCCCTATATCCTATTATTCAAGTCTCCGTCTGATATAATTATTCGGGTTGGAGTCATATCAAGTATTTTCTAGATTTTTGTTTCAGGAATGTCACATCAGATGCAGGTTGGACATTAATATTAATAAATATATACCTGTTTTCAAAAACGGCATATTTTATAATCAAGAATCTACCTCATTAGTATTATTCTTACTAATTAGTATTCAAACTGCTCTGCTACTGGATGTGAAGGTAGACTCAAACGCCTCCCTCGTCCAGTGTCTTTTAAGATATTGTATTTCCCCGGCTTTGAAATTAAGCTCTTGAAGAATGACATTGAAGACAATGTCAGAGGATGTTTTTTAAATGACCGAGTACTCTATGTTTTTTTGCACCTGTTTTTTAGTACATTAGTATTCCAGGTAAAAAATGGTAAATTTGTAAAGGTAGAATTTCTACATTTCTACTTGGTCCCATTTCTCCTTTTAAGTTTCTTTTTTTACAGGACACAGCTGCTTCAAGGTGTAGGCAATAGAAACCAATGGTTTCCAAACTTTACCATAACAATCTTGTACTCATCAAGAAAGTTTGATAAGGTTAAAATTAATATAGAATAAATATAGGAACTAGGAAAGTTGGTTGGTATAGTTTTATTTATATAAAAAAAATGAGTATTTCTGTAGTATGAGAGTAGTGAGAGGGAACCAGAACAGTGAAGTTGCAGCCACAGCTAAAACGCTTTTTTGTGTTGAGGGTTATTTTTCTATTTTTCTCAATTGTGGTGATGTGTTTTTAAATCTTAAGATTTTTTTTTGTGTATTCTTTGTCTTCTAACATCTTGGGTCCCTGTTGGAAATAAAGGTTTTCACTTTACATGTTGTTGTTTGGATATCTTTGTTTCTTTATCTGATGACCATACATTCCATACATTATTGTGTGGTGAGCAGTGTTGACACATCCTCTGTGTGGGAGCCAGTTTAACCCCATTACCACATGCTACTAATCTAACATTACTCTGTCTTGCTCTGTATTGGGTTTGGTACAGTGTGCTGGAGAGGAATTTGCCAAACCCACTAGTCCTCGTCCTAAAGTCTTTTTTATTGTAAGAGTGAACATGTGACATGTTTGAATATGTAAGATAGTTTCAGTTCTGATCAGTTGAGAAATACAAAAGGTTTTTCATCCAAACACAAACTGTTCACTTATCTTTGTTAAACTAGTTAGCTCTACATCTGTTAGATGTGTTGTTCTGTTTTATTGCTATCCTTGATCTATAATAAAGAGCACATAGACTCTTTGATTTGGGATTGAGACAGATACTGATAGGTCCATCTTTCCATCACCATTGTCCTTGTGGGTAGCTAAGGTAACATGGGTAACTCTGACTTGTTTAACATGCAATGTTTCTGCATTGCTTGTATTGTTTATTTGTAGAGCATTCCTTAATGCTAATTGTTTATCAAATTGTTGAATGTCAATCTTAATTTGCTTGTGTTTTATTTATTTTTATTCATATAAAGCATGGCCAGTTAGCTTTCATCTATCCACTATCAAAATGAAAATACTTTACATCCTGTGGATGTGTTTGTTGTGTGAATTAAGTGTATGCCTGTACCCTGTGTGTGGACACCCCGGGGGCAGGAAAGAAACGGGCAGATCGAAGGATCACACCAGAGAATTGATAAAAAACCTGTGACAGG
This sequence comes from Anarrhichthys ocellatus, assembly GCF_004355925.1. Classification (NCBI taxonomy): domain Eukaryota; kingdom Metazoa; phylum Chordata; class Actinopteri; order Perciformes; family Anarhichadidae; genus Anarrhichthys; species Anarrhichthys ocellatus. The sequence goes on along the minus strand of NW_022280068.1, from coordinate 1,952,348 downwards.
AAAAGGACGGATGATGGAAAGAAGATTTCTATTTTTGTTATGTATAAACACCTTTGTAATGAAAATGCATTGATCTTTGTTCATCAATATTCTACAGATCAGCAGAGGGCTGGGTGAGGCAGAGGTAACACAGTGGGAGACACCAACACATTTGTGTAACTACACTTCCAAGGGCCCTCCATTGACTGCATGCCTTCCTTAGCTCAGTTGGAGATGGATTAGAGGGAATACATTATCAGTCACTAAGGCTTTAGCTATCACCAATCAAATCACCTTGTTCCCTTTCCTTTAAAAGCACTGCACTCTCTGCCACTGTGCTCTGATAATTTGGTGGCAGAATGGGAGAGTTGTCTTAAACTACCAAAGCTTCTCCCCTGAGGAAACTGATGCCCATGTGCTCAGAACAAGCAAATATACAGCACCTTCCATTAAATTAGCTCAGGAGGAGATAACACATTTGGTTAATTTGTTTTGCTCTGGTCCTCAGAGAACAGTTGCACAGTATAGGAACTGGCTTAATGTTATTAGATGGTTCAATGATATTAGATGAAAAGCCAAATAAGAGTTGGGAGCAAAGTGCAGAGACAGTTTGGCTCCAGGAGGGGGGCTACTCCCTGACATCTGCAGAGGATGTAGCCAGTCTCCACAATCTGTTATGTTCAATGACAAGATGATGTATTTTAGAAAGAACTCCAAATGTTATATCTTATTTTTCCAGGTTCAAGACATCAGAATTGGTCAAGAAATCTGCAACAGGGGCTGCATGTGAGCAACACACGAACACACGTGTGGACAAATTGGTTTTCAATGATCTGCCAGAAAACAAATAGCAGAAATTAAAACAGAACCCCTTTGAGCAGCTACGTCTGAGAAGTGCATCATCATCATCATCATCGTCATCACGTAGAGTTATTTGCCAAACAAGGTGTCATTTATCTAAATGTTGTGCACCATTCACACTGACCCAGCAATGCGGTGGAGATCCACGTCGGCGCTCTATATGAGTGGATCATATCACGCCAGCCAACCCCTCCTCAACAACCCTTCTCTTGCTCAGGGTTGAGGGACATGGGCCGGGCTCTACATTGTGCAGTCATTTAATTGCATTAAAATGTCTCTCCATGCACTGTGCAGCGCAACTGCATTGCTAGTTTCAGATCAACACAGTTGTCATTTTAACGCCCTTGCACAATGATGTGTAAGAACGTGTGCCCATCTGTGCTCCCATGGGCATGTTGATCTTAAAATGTGACGTCAGGCGCATGGTTGGCATATTCCGATCTTCAGGCAACAGGAAGTGATTGAGCCATTGACCAACAAACCTGGTCAAATGTCGATGTATTTTCCTGCTATTTAAAAAGAGTATTATTCAGATAGTAAGATGTGCTTTCATAGACGTCTTCACAATGTCAAGCGGCGCTGAAGTGCCAAAAACTACAATTCATCAAATAGCCACTTGAGGCTTGCTCTAAAAGCGAGTCAATCCCTGTTAAAACCTAGACGTCACTTTTGACTATCAGCTGAAATTTGATAAACATATCAAGACAAATATTTAGTCATGCTACTTTCACCTGAGAAATATTGCTAAACATACACTCAATGTTATCTTTCCAACAGTTGAAAATGGTTATCAATGCTGTTGTGTCCTCCCATTTAGACCACTGCAATGCTCTGTATTCTCAAAACTCTGCAGCAAGACTACTCGCTGTGTCTTCATATCGCTCACAACACCCCGGTTCTGATGTCCCTTCACTGGCTTCCAATTCAATTTAGGATTCAATTCAAGATCCTCCTCCTCAGCTATAAGGCCTTTAATAGTTTTGCTCCAAAGTATATCAATTAATTACTATTGCCTTATACCTCTGCTTCTGAACATGGCCTTGTACATTGTTACAGACTAAAAATATGAGGGGACTGAAAGAACTAGAGTCAGACAGCCTGCACACAATTAGACAGAACAAGAGAGCTAACACTGAAACATAAATGTTTGTAATTATCTTTATTTTATTTATTTCAATTTTTTCTAACCTTTATTTACTCACGGAAGTTTTACTGAGAGGCCAGCGTGATGACATCATCATCATTACATGTCAGAAATCTCCCTTCAGAACCAAAGAAAAACTTGTTCAATGTTTTCACAGGCTCAGTAGTACTCTCACACGAGTAAGCTGATCTTCATGTGTAAAATCGGTGAAGTGCCCCTTTAAAGAAATGGCCCGCACCTTATCTCAAAATACCAAATGGCTGTGCATGAGGATAAAAAAAGACCACCCTCTGAAAGTGCCGCTTTGCCAGCATAAAGCTCCAGGATGTAAAAAGCCTAAATAAAGACCTTTAATCTTGAGCCTACTTAACCCCTAAAAACCTAGATCTAATTGTGTAAAACAGGTTATTAAGACAGCCACCACAAGGTCACAACACCACCCCAAGAGAGAATGAAAGGTTAACATGCAGGATATCAATGTCAAAGGTGAGGTCTATATCATAAGATAAATCATTGGTCACAGCCCCTAACTGACTCTCGAGTCCTTCCTTTTTAATTTGTAAAAACTATCTCTCTGCATTTTATTTATCTAGAGGAGTAATAGGAATGGTGATCACAGTGGCTCTCAACAAGGACATGCAGTAAGTGGCTAGATGCCTAATCCCAAACGTTCCACATCTGCATGGCCACTCACGGTGCAAACACACACACAATAGTTCACACAAATGTGTGTGAGGGAACATAAAGAGCCAACCGTACATTCATTTATAATTATACATTGTAACAGAGGTGCTGCAGTGTGAATGACAGGGTGTGTGTGTGTGTGTGTGTGTGTGTGTGTGAGCGAGAGAGCAGATGAGAGAACAAAGAAGGAACAGCAAGCGCTGTAAACTCCTTTTATAAAACCCCCATGTGATTGGTTGCTATGTATCTAAGAGGTGGGGGAGAGAGTGTTCCCAAAAAACAACCAATCACTGCACTTGATGAAGATACTACGACAATCCCATTGGCTTGCTTAACAACCAACTGACCAATTGAACTGCCCTGCCCAAATATGTATGTGTGTTAACCCGGTCACCATCAAATCACCAGGGGCTGTTCTTTGATTCTTTGAACCTCTTGACTGTACTGTTTTCTCTTTAGTTCCTTCTTTCTTAGTGGAAACGAAGATACGGTGTGCATACTAAGGAAGACATCATTTCAAAAGGTGATTTCTATTTTAAGCTTAGCAGTGAACAGGGCAGCATTCAATACATCAATATGGCAATTATCGAACTGTACATGGAAAGCAACCAAAAATACTGCTGGTGTCAAATCATCACTTTTTTTCCCCCAAAACTATCACAGGTTTCAATTATCTGCTTGTAACAACAATGACTGGATGTGCTAAATATTGTGTGGATGTGTCAGTGTTTTCTAGATTTTTTATCTGTCAATCCTTCCATTTCCTGTTCATAAGTGAATTGAACTTAATGGGAAAAATCAGTGATAGAGTATGAATCTTCCTTACGATCTGTTTCATCCTTTGGGCCATAGAAGTAAACCAAAAGTGAGCTCTCCCTTTTGCGCAGCAACATGGTATCATCACAAAACAAAGGATCATCCGCATTACCTTTGTCATCCGCTGCACGCAGATCCATACGAGAGACCATCTTGCGATGGGATCACACCAGCAACGACGCTAAATCTGGCCAGCGGCGTAAAGTGGGGGGGCGCAATGGCCCCTTCCCTGCTTCCTATGTCCTTACTTCCAGCACCCTAGTTTGCATCACACCCATCTTTGAACTTGGCCTCTATAGTGATCTCAACTACACACTTCATGACTGCATCTTGCACGGTTGTGATGAAATATGTTGAGAGATGCACAGACATAAAAGTGCTCCAAACCTCTCTGTTGTAGTTCATGCGACAGTAGGTACCACCAGGACCACATTTGCCATTATGACTCCAAAGCTGGACTCGAATATTCGACTATTTAGTTGGGTAGGTATTCGGTTTTCAATTTTGGTATTAGAATATTCTTTTTTTTTTTTCTTAGCCCCACAACAAACCTTTTGGAAAATGCTTCTTATAACAACTACAAATACAGAAATAACAGAATCCTTATTAAAAATGAACTAAAAGTGAATGAACTGGAACTGAAGGACACGTGTTGCAGCGCACCACCATCCATCACAGCCGAGAAGAGAGAAATATCGGGCTGAGTCCTTTCCGGGTCATGGCATGGAGTCGAGCAAAGCCAGAACCCTCCACACTGTTGCTTGTGTCAAAGCACAGTCAATGAGGAACTGAGGCCGGAAGAGCTGAGGGGAAGTCTCTGTACCCGGGCTAGTAGCTAGTATTTGATGACAATTGCTACCAAACCTTGGGAGGCCAAAATGTGGTATTCTGGACAGCCCGACATGACTCACACAGACTCACACAGACTCACACAGTGAAAAGAATACCAGTCACACGCTGTCACGGCTGGTAAATATGTCTCTAGTAATGGAATCAGTGACAACCCAGCTGCCAAGCAGATGTCATGAGTGTATGATGTTATTTTGTCAGTGACACTGAGAGTATCTACTCAGTAACAAGACGTTATAAAATACATTTTCAGTGAGAGCAAAAATGTCTGCTGTGTGGCAGTTCTTTTATCTCAGTGACCCATTACTGAAGCGGCGACAGGATGCGGTGTTAGGTTAACACCTCAAATCAGCCAGGAACGACGCCACAAGTGAACTGATCCGGCTTTCAAAAGTATACATTCACAGTGTCATTTCAAAAAAAGTATTACATCAATAAATTACTTTAAATACTTTTGTACATCATGACAACTACTAATTTACATCTTAGTTGTATTTGTTCTCACAAATATGGGATTGTTATTTATAGACTTACCTCAATGTTGGTATGTGTTGTATCTGATGACGTATAGATGGTTTTGTCTGTGAGAAGTATTTTTTAATGAAATACTCAAAACTCAGGTGTGCAAAAGAACAGTACTAACCTAGCAGCACTGCTTGCCCATTGTGAACTGCTACAGACTCTAGCCCCCCGCAACCCTGTTTAGGATAAGTAAGTATAGAAAATGTTAATTTGCAATAAACTAAAGTGATGTTGTGTGACTCCCGTCATGCGGTGCATTCATTGCGTGCGAGGCAGACAGCCCAGTGCTGCAAGTTTTTCCCACTGATGCAAATCAAAATGCTGCTTACATGGAAAATGGGTGCAAGTGTTGTGATGCATCTCACATGACCCCAATGTGTTTTGCCATTCATAGATATTTTCAAAAGAACGCCTAAGCTATTTTTTTTTCTGTTTTATATTCATTTGGTCAGACATACCTTAAAGTACATCAATTCAAGTGTGGTATTGATCCCCTTTCCCCAATTGGACTATAAAACACTCACTGACATCTGACTATGGTTTTGAGTTGGAAAGGTTCCAATCGCCATTTATTCCCAGGACAAATGAGTCTGCTTTATTCACAGGTGTTAATCGAGCTTCGATCAGCAGTGATGGAAACATGACACCTTGTTGAACACGGTAGCTTTTGGCCCTTTTCTTTGTGCAATGCTATGTGACGCATGTTGAAGTGAATATATAATAAATATAATCAAAAGGGATTTGGAAATTATATGAATATATTATTACCCTAGAAAAATACAATTACATTACAGTCATTTAGCAGACACTTTTATCCAAAGCGACTTACAATTCAGAGTCTCACATTTCTACACCGTAGGCACAGCTATGGGAGGAATTTTGGGGTTAAGTGTCTTGCTCAAGGACACATCGTCATGCGACTAGCGGAGCCGGAGCTTGAACCGCCAACCCTCTGATTAAAAGACGGCCCTGCTATCCACTTAGCCACAGTCGCCCCACATTAATTAATTAATATGTTAGTTACCGCAGTAACATTTTCACTGTTTACTAACCCTTTTTTTCGGTGCAGTCTTGACATCGAATGTGACACACAAGAAAACAAACAGAAATGCAGACTTGGCAATGGGAAAGGATTATATTGCCTATTTTCTGTGGGTTTTTCTGTGTTTAAAAGATTTGCATACAATGCTAATTTTGTTGCAAAAGGGTATTGCTGTGAATTAAGGGTCCATCGCAACATGGTTCCAGTGATGTATGTTGTACTCTAAACAACATATACTATAAATGTTCCACACAAAATATCGTACATGGCACCGAAAAAGTAAAGTTAGTGGAATAAGCTGCATAAAAAACAAAATACTTAATTAGCGAAGGTTTAAAATAGCACCAAAATCTTTGCAAAATCATTCCTATTTAGCATGAGAAAAGGCACTTAGTAGCACCATGATGGTAATCACCTGTGATGGTGTGAGGCAGCGTTCTTTAGTTAGCGTGTAGAGGGGTGCTGCAAGCTTAAGACTGGTGACAGCGTTAATCAGTCAACCAGTAGACATGACAGCCTTAATCAAGGCAATGAGCGGATGGCAGGAGTGCTCGCTGGCTGAAAATCAACACCGAGTCCATTTGTACGTCTCAATTGCTGACTGTGATGCATATAAATAACTTGCATGGCCCATTACGCTCATCACACGCTGACAGAAACACACCAGGTTACACGCGCACACACACGCGTTCTGAGAGTTGTCAGAGTGAATTACCTGCATGTCAAAATGGAACAGATAAATTGTCGGGAGAGCATAGCAAATTGACTCGGTCAAGGCTACTGATCTATTGTTGTAGTGCAGAGAGGACGGACAGATAAACTCACTCTTAAACACACGTACACACTTCAGTCTCTCTGTTTTGTCCAGAATCCATCAAGTCCTGCTCCAGTTGGATGAAACTGACACCACTTAAACCACAAATTGAACATGAATTTAACAGTCAAAAACACAGATCTATACAGATATAATCTTGAGAGTTTAAACACATTTGACAAATATTATTTTAACTGAATGAATAATGAATTTGTGCCACTTGTTTAGGACTCAAACAATGAGGTTTAACCACAAAACTACTGTTTTGTTTTTTGAAGTCAAAAGTAGTAAACAAAACAAAAAAACACAATTTTGATAAGAAAGATTGTAAGGTTTTGGAAGGTAAATGCAATGCTGATGACCTTTTATGACCTTGTATTGAGAGGTTATTTATTTGACAATCTTAAAGTCACTCACATACTTTAATGACATAACTTTATTTAGGTATGCTACTACGGTAAATTGGTAGCGATTCTATACGTGTGCCTTATGTATAATGTATATACAATTATTTGTACGATGGTGTTGGTTTTACATTAATTGTGCTTTTTTTATTAATGCAGAAATTGCTAAGATATAACATGTTGAAGCCTGTTGCTTGATCTCCATGTTGATAAGGAATGTGGACTTTCAAAAAGACAATCTCAGTGCAGCAAAATACTTTTTGCACCAACTAGTGCTGACCAACTATGTTGTCAAAAAAGGACACAGTGGGAAGAATTATGTGAATTTGTTGTATTAACATGTTTCTTGTTGACTTGCAAAATCTCTGTTTTGTCCTTGACACACAAACATGGGGAGTCTTTTACTCTAAAAGTAAAAGCTGATGGGTATCATAAGCATGTTGAAGTTGATTTTCAAAGTGCATTGAACTGAACTGAAATGAATTGCTTCCCGGCTGGTAGTGGATAAAAAACACGACTATGACAGGACACCAGCAGGCAATAATGTCAAGTACACACAACGTGTAGTTAATGGACCGAATTCCTTTGTAAAATGCATTTTATTTGACTGAGCAATAGTGGCAGGTGTCCTCCCACAGTCGCAAAATAAGTAAGCTTCAAACGTATACTTCATAAATACACAAGTGTGACATGTCTGACTTGTGCAAAGTTGATTCATTGTTACATTTTATCCCACAGTCGTAGCTGCTGCGACAAAAAAAAGTGGATGAAGTCCTGCCTGTCACAGTTTGATGAGTCTATTTGATGTTCACACCTTTGAGAACTCAGGTGTTTTACCTCCACGGGGAGACATTGAGAATGAGTGCTGTGCGTTTGCCAAGTGTAAGTCGTTTGTTGTTTGTGTTTATGCACAATATGTTTGGAGACTCTAATCCCATCAAGCTGAAAGGGAGTCTAAATATGCCTGTTAGTCTATCTTTGTATACAGGATATGTTGATCTGTTTGCAGTCTGTTCAGGGTGTTAGATGCCCAGTGCATGCTGGGATAGATGCTCCACCTACCTTCCACAGCACAGACGATAAATGACTGATGTCTGTAACCCGACAGAGGCATCATAAGTCAAGAGGCCTATTTTTAAGTCAGAAATTGAAATTATTTCTGCCTTTTTCAGGAAAAAAAGTAAATTTCCACCAGCTATGCAGCACATTCAAATTATATTTTTAACCCATAATCACACTCACAACCGCTCTTTTTCTCTTAATGACCCGAATTTAGAAAAGCGTGAAATAAGTAAAAGCTACATTTTATCAGCTGTCACCACCTTTCTTCACTTTTTTCTCCCTTTCTAGTCCTCCCTCTCATCTTCCCTTTAGCCCCAGCTACAAAATGGTGTGTCCAATGAAGCAGAAACACAGTCTTCAACAGAGAGAAGAAATTGTCCTTGTGCTCCGATTCTCCCGTCATGATGTTTCTTTGTTGGCCCCGTCCCCTGGCAGGCACCAGACGATTTGAGACTTTTCCAGTTTAATTTGACCAACCTCTGAATCACCATGTTTCATTTCTACATTACTTGACTTATCTGCCAACAGAACTGTCTGGCTGGTGTTAATGTGCTATTGTCTTATTTAAAATCTTCAGTTTCATTTTTCAACCATAACTCAGCCAATACACTCAGCTGCACCACGCAAATGAACATAAAAGTGAAAGGAAAGTGAGTGGAGTTAATTACTGCATGCGGATTGTTGAGTTACCTGCAATAAACAGTGACGGCAAGTGGAAAGAAGCTGTTCTGGTGTCGCCAAAACCTCCAGACACCAGAACAGCTTCTTGGCCGTCACTCTCATGAACAATTAATCAGTCATACTGCACTATTACCTCCATTTGCACTATCACCTTAATTCCATTGACACTGTTGTTGTATAGGTTTATGTTCATATATATATACTTTTTGGATATATATTTATATTTAACCACACCACTCTGGATAAAGCCCTGCCAACTTTTCACCAGTATGTTGACTGCCCCACAAGGAGCAATACAACTCTGGACCTTCTACATGCTAATGCCAAGGATGCATACAGTGCCACTGCTCTCCCCCCCCTGGCAGGTCTGATCACAACCTGGTCCTGTTAACACCAAAGTACGTTCCTTTGGTGCAGAGGCAGCCTGTGACCACCAGGACTGTAAGGAGGTGGACACAGGAGGCTATTGACGCCCTGCAGGACTGCTTTGAGTCAACGGATTGGGATGTGCTGTGTGGACCACATGGGGAGGACATCAACAGCATGACGGACTGCATCACAGAATACATAAAATTCTGTGAACACACCACCATACCATCCCGGACCGGACTGGTCACCAGTGACCTGAAAGCTCTTCTTAATAAGAAGAAAGCAGCGTTCAGGTCTGGGGAGAGGGACGAGCTCAGGATAATACAGCGCGACCTGAAGGAGAAGCTCAGGGAGTGCAAGGACTCCTACAGGAGGAAGCTGGAGGCCAAACTCCAGCAGAACAACGTGAGGGAGGTGTGGACCGGGATGAAGCAGATAACTGGCTTCAAGGTTGGAGGGAGACAACCAGGAGGCTGCCCCCCCCCCGGTGAGCTGTATGGACACAGAGCCCTCAACATCAAAGGGCTCTACCACCTCTGATGCCATGACCACCCCCCCCTCCCTCTCTGTGACGAATGGCCAACTCAGGGTCATGCCATCTGCAGAAGTTCTCTGATGACTCTGCAGTGGTCGGGTGTATTAGGGACGGACGGAAGGAATAGTAGAGGACAGTAGTGGATGACTTTGTGGAGTGGGCCGGTAGAAATTACCTGCTTCTGAACGTGGCCAAGACCAGAGAGATGGTGGTCGACTTCAGGAGGAACACGACGGCTCCACAACCGCTGAGAGTTCTGGGAGAGGACGTGGACATGCTGGAGGAGTACAAGTTCAAACAGACTGAACTGGAAGACCAACATCAACGCTGTGTACAAGAAGGGGATGAGTCGACTCTTTTTCTTGAGGAAATTTTAATCCTTCAATGTGTGTAGCAAGATGTTAGAGATGTTCTTACCTTTGCTGTTTTTCATCGATATGTTTATTTTCCCGGTAATTCCACACTGAAAGACGCTAGATCTACGTCCTGTTACACTAAAATCATGAGGTGTCAATCACTGAAATCGACCAATGGGTTGCTGAGAAAAACTCCAGTACGCAGGGAGACACAGAGAGGATTCTGGCTTTCAAAATAAAGCCAAACCTGCTGTATTTGGATGTATTCAACACCATTAGTGATATATAAATGAAATATATAGTTTGGTAAAAGAGAAAATTCAAATGGCACATGTGGTGCCAAAATGACCATTTTGGAGACCTCGCCTGAACTCTCTGTACTAAAACCTCTCTAATTTTGTTCTGATTCACTTTATCAAAGTCAAACTTTGCAGAGAGACTGTTCACACATTGTGCTATGATTTGGGAGAGGTTTATATCTGCAGCTGCATCATTCCAAAGAAATAATAATCCTGTAAGTGCTTTTTTTGTTTTTAGGCGAACCTGAAACTTTTCAATTTGTGCCGTGTCCAATTTTCATCTACTCTTAACCAGTAACATGTATACTGATATTTACACATCTGAACAAATTATCTCACAAGTGTTCCCTTTATTATAATACCAAAATTATTCAAATAGACCTTGTGGTTGCAGACATATACTCTTTTTAGTATGGATATGAAATTTTCGAGCAGAGGCCTAAAAAATAGGTCTGTTTTTAACAGGGTGATTGAGAAGGCCGGCTCCATCATTGGCTGCAAACAAGACATTCTGGAACAGGTGGTGGAGAGGAGGACACTGAAGGAATTATTATCCATATTGGATAACCCGGACCACCCCCTCCACCATCTACTGCACGGACAGCGGAGCACTTTCTCCAACAGACTCATTCAGCTCTGCTGTCACAAGGACAGATACAGGAGAACATTCCTGCCCACTGCAATAAGACTTTATAATAAATCACCTCTGGCCAGATCATCATTCACTTGACTACAACATCGCTACACTGTCTTTGCACTACTGTTTAGTTTATCTAGTTAGTTAAATTAATACTATTCTATTTCATTGTATATACTGTGCATATTTTATTTTACTTAATATGTTCTACTCTGTTATTTTATTGTATATATTGTGCATTTTTTATACTTAATATTTTTACTTTTTCACTTTGATTGCTTAGTATATTTTTTGCTGCTGTAGCAAACAAATAAATCTATCCATCTATTAATCTATCTATCTATAGTATATTTATATTGTACAAAGTTGTTAAATGTTTATGCTTACATATGTTCTACTTTTTTTTGTTGTCCTTGTTTTTTATTTTTTATATATTTAAATTTTGTTCCTGTTTATTTGTAAATTCTGTGTATGTACGTGGAGAGCAATGAAAAACCGGAGTCAAATTCCTTGTATGCGTACCTATACATGGCCAATAAAGCTGATTCTGATTAACTTTATATTTACTCCTTGGTTGGCTCCATCTCTATGAATAGTCATAGGTATTTTACACCAACTTGTACATTTCTGCTCATTTACATTAAATGTTTGATAGAAATACCAAAGTAGAGAAATTTACTGCTTAAATCATGACCACATGTTACCAAATGAATGAGCAAAAAATCGAAATATCTTCACCGTCCCACCATACACACTCCCAACTCTTTAAATACAGACGCTTTGTCAGTGGCCCTACACTAAAAAACTATGACACTCTAAGTTCCCCTCTATTGTCAGGAATGGCCAGGTTGGTTTGGTTTAGGGAACAAAACTATGTCATGGTTTGGGTTGAAATAAGCATGCTTGGTACTTAACTTATTGAGGCAGCATTGGTATGTGAGTAACGTATCAATACTCGTTTTACTTGGTTTCACACGGGACATGAACAGTGGTCCACCCTGACCTGCTCCCTATGCAGACTCTCTCGCTCTTTTTTAGGGGTGTAACAATACACATATTGTATTGAACCGTTCGGTACGAGAATTTCGGTTCGGTACGCATTACAAACCAAACAATTCGTTCGAATAATACTATTGCATTTATACAAAAGCTTAAATTGTGGGAAATATAATGTTCTCTCGGTGGAGCCACTGCGCTCAAAAAGGCAAACCACCCAACGTAACAGACAACGTGCAGTCTGACACTCCCACCACGTAACAGACAACGTGCTGCCTGACACTTCCACCACGGAAGAACAACATTCTACTCTGGTGAAGCACGTGTGTCCTGGGAGGTACGCTATGCTAAACTAGTTTAGCAGGAAAACCAACACTCTACAAACTCTCCCCGCAGCATTTAAGTAGCTGTTCCCTACTGATTCAAACGGGGCTAAAGGTATATTTATAGCCGCGGATATGAGAACATCACAGAAAGCAACAGCAGTGCAGCAGATCTCTGGCCTCCTAGCAAAGATCAGAGAGATTGAACAGCAGCCCAACACAAAATAATCCATAATTTTCCAATGTAAAAAAAGAAGATACTTTATGATATTAATTTTAATGAATAGAAATATTTTAAAATCAAGGAAGTTTCTCTGGCATTTCTGCTTTTTTGTTGAATTGAAAACGTACCAAACTGTGGCACCACTGTGTCATATTGAATTGAAGGGAGAATGTTGTGAACCGTTACACCCCTAATTAGTCAAATATCGCTTCCATGTGGCTGTTATCAGCAGACAGATCACAAGTAATGTTGTATTCCTCACAGCTATAGTGAAGTTCAAGCTGCATGCAAACTTAATGTTATCAGCCAATCAATTTATTTGTCACATTAAATCGTACAAGGTACAACACCAGACAGTGGAGAGACTGCGCATTTACACACCAGGAACAGCAGCTTAACTGCATTGATTATTTCAGAAACTAAAGGTCTACTTCTGTTTTTCAAGTTTATGCATTATTCATCACAGAAACAGAGTCACCTGGTTGAACGGCACTGTCGCTCTCAGGATCCAGCCAAAGTTCGGCAAAACATAGGACACCACAGCTCATTCTAATGTTGACTAACATAAACAGCGTTTTTTGGGATTGATTATTATTAATACCAACAAATAATTCACTAGATATCTAATAATCAGGAGATCCGACAAACTATCCCTAGTTGCTACTGAAGACCTATGGAAGTTTTTGGAAAGAATGATTTTGGAAGAATGGTGTTCATCACTTCAGTAGAGTTCCACAGACTTACATAGTAAACACTATCTTACAGCGTGCCATAATATCCATTCAAAACCCAACGGCAATATGCATGTACCCTGGTAAAGGTTCAAAATGTATGTATATTGTTACATGAATTCATTTCATGTTGGAATAACTAAATCCTGGCAGACAGCTACTTGTTACCACACCATGTAATCTGCCATCAAGAGTTAAAGAATGTCTTTTCATTGAAACAAACTTTGCCCATCTCTGAACTGAGCAGTGACTCTCAGCTAATTCAGCGGGCCTCCCCTCAACGTTGGATGATGAATGTTGGCTAAGTTGTCCCTGTGCTCTACTGTATAACCAGCCTCTCTGCCTCTCCAGACACTTCTCTATAAATGCCGACCCACTGGGCTAATTTAATAAAAGCCTTTTCTATGTTACCACGGAGACACACCAGGTAATTACACCCACAGCCTGGCCTGCATGCACATGTTATTATAGGATACAGAATTGATCTGAGCGTGCCCAGGGGTTGCCTAGGGAGACGGATGGCCACCGCCAAGTGTCTTGTCTCCCGTGGCCATGGAAACGCAAGGCAAACGAGCGCATTAACGAGGCGTCCGCCCTCTCCACACACGCACACACACACATACTATTGATGAACAGATTGGCTAATTTAGTCTTTAATCAAATAGCCAGATTATCACGAGACATGACTCCTCTTTGTCTCTGACACCTGTTCAAACAGCAGCCGCTTCATTCCAATCCACGTGTCAACACACTCAGTCAATTGTTTGGCCTTTTAGGCACGCTGCGAAACAATGAAGTAGTAGAAAAGAGCTGTAGAAAATGAGAGGGAGAGGAAGAAAGCAGGCTGCAACCTTTTAAAGCCTTCATTGAAAACCCTGGTGTGTTTTTAAGTTGTTTCATTATTAAGACAAGGTGGAGAGAGCGAGAGAGGATTTGTGTGTGTTATTTCATTATTAGTAGGGGAGGAGGGGGCAGAGTGAAGAGCAAGAATTGTCCAAAGACTTTTAATTGGATTGCTAAAGCGCTTTCTTAATTGAGTTCTGTATTGTTGCTAATATAAAAGTGTACATCTTTATGTTGTGTTGTGCTAACACACACACAGGCATGCACACAGACTCGCACCTAAATTGAACCCAGGGGGTCAGAGGTAGCAGGAGGAGATGAGATTTGATGAGTCGAACGCCGGACGCTTCAGCAAAAATTCAATTTAGACGCCCTTAGATTGACTGGTTAATTTCTAACAGCTTACCTATAATAGCTTTCCTTACTGTCGCCTTAATTAAGTTCTCACATTAATGCTTTAGCTGGGGATCAGCGCTCTTTAGAACCTGTTAACGCACATTTCCCTGGTGGTCAGAGCACACACACACACACACACACACACACCTACAAGAGGTGAGGGGAAGTGGAGAAATTAAAAACACAAAACCTTTGTCTCTCAGCGACCACACACACAAACTGACAAGGTAAAGGGGCCCTCAGGAGCTGCACCTGGAAATGGCCAGACTCATCTAATGTCATTCCTCAGAGATTAGGGCCACGCTCACCTAAGTTTTCCACCTGGGACGAGCAAAGAAATATGGCTGCTAACAGATTTTCAATCATATAGAACAAATTTATTCTAAATTGTTTTTCATTTATGTTCTGCATGTTCTTGTTGGAAAGTGAACAGAGAGAAAACGCTGACATCGGGAGTTCATTTGCACTTCTCCTACCTGTAGGCTATACAAGGAGCATCTGCCACAGCATGCTAAAACATGAAATTTAATCTTGTAATGTGGTTGGAAAAGGTTTCCTCGCTGCGCTGTGTAGCTTCAAGTCCGGGAAGTAAGAAGGGAGTGTACTCAGCGGTTCTGGCAAGTTACAGTACAGTCTGGATGTAAAATAGACTCAATTGAATTCCAATTGGTTTCACTGAAGGAGTTTGCAGATTCCATTTGGAACCTGTTGGCAAGGCGTATTAACTTTGTATTGCCACTTTACACTAAAGTGTATGAATTGATCAAGTGGATTTAATGAGTCTGGCTCTTTTCTTTCCCAGCTGAGAGGCTCTATTCAGGTTAGACGACACATATCTATACACACCAGGGGCCCTGTTCCACAAAGGTCTGACGATCTAATGTAATCTTCGCTCAGCTGAATGTTGCAATGCTCATCAGGTTTATATAGGTCAATATATGCCAATTGCAAAATGTTGCACAATGAAGAAATTATTACATAAGCATATCAAGATATAATGTATTTGTCCCCGTGGGGGAACTTGCTCTGGACTCTGCACTGCAGTTCTACAATAAATGAACACATAAACAGGACAGAGCAACAACACACATACAAATAACAGATATATAACCAGCAGCACACATCATAAAACCACCAAGCATAGAAGAAATAAACCATAAGACACAATGTCTGAGTGATCACATCCAGCATCACTGCTAGCACAATATTTGTCAGCGGTTAAATGAGGAATTTAACAACAATTAAAAATCTTATTTTTGCTCATATCTAGTGATTTTTGACATCAAACCTAGGGGTTTCCAATTTAGCCCAAAAAGTTGTTTTCGGGGGTTTGTGGTGACACTATTATATAATTCCATTACAAAATAAAAAAGAATCAGATACAAACATAATTCTACCAATTTTCACTGTAAGGGAAAATTTCTTAGGAAAATAAAAAAATATTAAAAAGCGATGTGCACTCATTATTTTTTACAGAGAGCAGAGGGCCACTGTGAACTCAGATATTGAAACATGTCCTTTAAAGTTTAAACCTTGCATCTGATTTGTCTTGAGCTCATACGCAACAGAGAATAATCATTTTCCCAGGACCCAAGAAAAGCCTCATTATCAAGCTGAATTTGTTTCAGAAAAGGTATTTCATCTTGTGAAGCTTCTCATTGTTAAATATTGAGTGAACCTGTATTGGAGAGGAAAATAGTTTTTTCTTTATGATCTGCAGATAAACAGCTCATGAGCTGCTATGATGGCTAGTTGATATATTTTTTTTCTTTAATTAAGAATCATTTTCACAATATGCGTCTATGATAAGCTATTTTCTCTGTTATAATGACAAAATATGATGATATGCTGAATGTAATGTTCATATAAAATGAACAACAAAATGACCTTAGACTTCTGATGAACATAATCTTTAAAGTTCTTGAAGATTTCATCAGATTTGAAAGAATGCAGCTGCTTTTTTTGACGTGATGTGTGTTAGTTTCTGAGTGTGTGTGTGTGTGTGTGTGTCTGAGAGAGAGAGAAAAACAGAGCTAGTATAGTAGGCATAGTAACATAGCATCTTCTTATTGCAGCTATTATCTTGCAATACTCTTAGTATCATTTGATCTTACATTCATATGGAGAGAAATGAATCAGAGCCCCTGACCCCCATGCAGGGACAGGGACATGATTTCTTCAGGTTGCAGTTCATCCATCTGCTATCTGTAAGCTCTCATGGTTGCAGGATGCTGGAGCCATTATTTGAACCATTATTTTGGTTGGCCTTCAGTCTGTCACACACAGCTGTTTACTGAATGAACAGGCAGTGCTGCATTGTTGGAGGCTTGTTGTTTTGGGTACTGGTGAAACATGCAATATGATCCAGGAAGTTCAGATTGAGTAGATTCATGAGTTTGGAGGTTCAAGTTTTAGGTCCTTCATTGTGACAATCGTGAGGTAAACATTAGAAATACACACTTCATATTACAAAGTAATCTACCAGGAATGTGCGCTTGCACTTTGATCAACCACAACAACGCCTTGCTGAATGATGTCACGTTGAGGCAATTTCAACTTTTTGCCGAGATGACCTTACTGCTGTAAAACCTGTATGTTTGCACCCGCTGTGTGTGGCCGGACAGGCTCCATTCAAATGAATGAGAAGGCTGCTTTTTTTCACACACAAATAAATAGTAGGACATGGTTGTATTTATTACTACTATTTAGTAAGTAGGCTGTCAACAAATACCCTACATTTGAATCGAAAAAAAAACAATAAGAAAATAATATTCGATCAACACAACCGCGGCAGTTTGCCTTGCGAACACTAAAGGCATTGCGTAACTGGAGTCATACAATGTCACTTTTCACAAACTGAAAATGAAATTTACTGTTAAAAACAACCGTAATGATAGAGGAGAAATTGACAGGAGAGAGAGAGAGACACTGTGTCCTAACAGCAAGCGTTACCTTACGTCATATAAACAAACAGCAATCAGCTGTGTGCCCTGGATCAGACTGGAGATGGTTCTACCTTGGATGAGTTGTACTTGCTTGTATTCCCCATCAAATAAGCTGTGCACACACTACACTGCTCTGTTCACAGCTCAATTTACTTTTTCGTCTCTCTCTCTCTACTGGACACTCACTAACGTTTCACTGGACTTGGAATATGCTGACGGAAACCCGGACAGATTATACCAGACAGTCGTCTCTCAGTAAGAAAAAAAATGTCAGAATTAGCATCCCTTTATACAATATAGCAAATAGGAAACTTTCAGGCTGTCTCCCTCAGCCAGCTGCCACCTCGGTATTTGTAGTGACATGAGGAAGTATTGTATAGATAAGTCACCATTTTAACTTCATCAATCAGCTGTTCCTCGTCCATTGCGGTGCTTTCAAAATAAGCGACAGGAATAAATATAAATAGTGCGTCTGACAAAGTTCAACTAAACCGTTAGGATGCGGGATCCTGGATGTAATGCGCAAAAATAGATACTTGAATTGTTGGAACCTCCGTGTTTTAATAAATAATATTCAAACAAAACTTTTGGCCAGGTTTTACAGCCCAACTCTTTTCTATAACAGTTGACCCTTTGAGCTGCCATTTGTGGTGCGTTTCTGCTCCAAATATTCCCTTTCATTGAAAGTGCTATAGAGGCTTTGCCACCCTGACCCTGGTCTCAACTTTTCCCCCGACAGTGTCATCTTAATGTTGAGATGTCGGCCATGTTGCCCAAAGAATTGTTTTGTTGCTGCTGTTTAGATTGCTCCTGACACAAATCAAAAAAATGCACTACTGTGTCAGAATTATGCAACCCTGAGTTACATCATGACAATAAATGATCCTTGAATCCTTGAAAAATGCCAGCAACCTTATAAACCTGACAATCCGTGTGTAAATGCATATTTTGTGAGAGAGGCTGTGATTTACGTATGGTAATGTGTGTTTTTGCCTCATTGCCTGTGTGTATGGGTGTTGTCAAGTAGAGTTTTACAGGCCAGATGCTGACATAAAGCCTTTAGTGGCCTGTCATGGAGCTTTATAACGTTAAACTGAACAAGGCCTAATCCACACCTAAAAGACACGAGGTAAGTGTGTGTGTGTGTGTGTGTGTATTTGTGTGTGTGTGTATGTGTGTGTGTTTGAGAGAGAATAAAAGAGAGAGAATGAGAGAGAGAGATTGACATCCAACTAAAGCCTGATCCAGATCTGGTTGGCTGGGAACTTTGTTAATTTTGACTTTAAATCAGTAGAGGTCTTTTGTGTGTGTGAGTGTGAGTGTGAGTGTGTGAGAGAGAGAGAGAGAGAGAGAGAGAGAGAGAGAGAGAGAGAGAGAGAATGGAGGGTATATATTTTTTTAAATAAAACAAAATCGCTCAACGATTATGATTTAAAAATTGAAGTGCTCTATGAAGGCGCAGTCCAAATTTTCCTTCTAATTACTGTGACTCTTTCTTTCTGACTCATTTTTTTCTCTGAACATATATCAGAAAGAAAAAACTAAACTGATATACTTAGCTATAAAAAAAGTGCAGATGGGAAAAACTCACAATCTCAAATGTTCTCTGATTGCCCCATTAGCTCAGTTAAAGGTGTAATTACAGAAACTTCTAATCTTTAATCATCTTTTAATTACCATATCATGTAGTCATTATAGCGGCTCCCGGAGGGAAAAAGTTAAAGTTTTTACTTTGGTGTTTAAGGGTAATTATTTTGGCCCTGAATACTTGGCTGAGTGCAGACGCCTTCTTAGGTGTGATGATACACATCTCCTGAACCTTCTTTCCATTAAACAGCTCTTTTATTTCACACCATCATTATCTGCTGGTAGTATTTGGCTAATAATCTCCTTCACAGCATCTTGGTAATTTGTAATATCTACAGCATCACCTGGTTCTTTTTTTCCACATTTATATGAATATTCTGGAACCCAATGATTTTGTAGAGAAACCATATTGTTATCTGGTTGGAGTTTGGCTGTGAGGTTTTTAATTTGGGAAGTATTTATTAGCTGTTATGTTGTTTTTTAACTGCCAACTGTTTAATCTGCGAGTGAGTGAATGGCCTTTTAGAGAGCTTACACTGACAGTTTGAGGACAGAGTGTTTGCTGCAATCTTACCAAAATGTAAAAAACTGTTTCCACTTTAAATGACATCCAGGGTTCAGGTTTAGCCGAGCAACATGGATTCTACTCCATGAGCCGACGTCTGTCAGACAGAAACAGCTGTCAGAGCAAAGCGGTTGGCTTCTAATGTCTCTTAACCAAACATAATTCACATATTAATTCCCCCTATTAAATTATAAATGAGTCTATTCTGGGTGCATAACATTTTTTTTAAGAAATTTGCTGCATATGGTTAAACCAAATTCTTTGACTGTACGTGTTATATGTAAAGAACAATGTCAAACGAAACAGTTATTATACACTAAGACATAGGTATACAGATTGCTTTCACTTGGGAGTTTTAGTGTGACTTAACAGTTCTTGCTGTTAGGACATTTTGTCACGCTCTCTGTGGCGGAGTTCTCTGCCATCATCTATTTTATTTGGTTTATTTTTTAAGTCTATTTTTGCAGGGACAACGAACAATTATAAGTAACTCCATCAAAGTTAGCTAGAAGCTAATGTGCACCTGTTGTCCATCAGTCCATCAGCATGAGGTAATAAATAGAATCAGCATTGTAGCATTACAGTTGTGGAATTATTCCACTTTGAGCTTGACCTAACTTTATCTTTAATTTTCGGTTATGAAAGTGACGTTGTGCGACTCCCCTCATACGGTGCATTAATGCGCGAGAGGCAGACAGCCGAGGTAGTGCTGCTTTTTTTATCCAGAAATATTAATTTTCATATTCAAATATCTGTATTTTTCTTTACTGTTTGAATATATATTCAAATTTAGAATATTCATTGCATACCACGCAGTGGAAATGAGGCATTTCTTACTCTGTAGGTTTTCATTGTAAATAAATTAGTTTCATTGTTTCACACTAAATCACAGTGTGCATGTTTTTCTTTAGGAACATAAACCCCATGATATTATGAGGATACATACAATGAGATGAGATATATTTCTCAAACGTCAACGTTTGTTCATATCATATAAACTTACATCTGCCACGATAATGATATTTTATACATGTTTTGCTTGAGACAGTGCTGATGGCATATTTCTATTTACAGCAGCACCTTAACACTACCACTTAATTTACATTATGCCACCATGTTATCACAAATTGTAGATGCTCATTGATTTTTAGAATATATACCAGCTGAACATTTAACTGATAAAACATGTTGATTGCTTGTCCAACAGCAGTTAGTACTCAGTATTTTAAAGTGCTGACCAGGGGCGTTTCTAGGATTCAAAGAAAGGGGGGGGCTAAGCCCCAAGGGGAGTGGCATGTTTTGGGGCCCATTTGGGGTATATCCATTGTTTCAGACAGTTCATAGATTGGTTCAATCAGAAAGAGTGTGATTTTGCTCTGTAGTTTTGCTTGCATTCAGTATATGATAACACAAGAGACAGAATTTCAGGGTCATAGTGAAATTTGACAACACAAATATCAACTTTTCTCAAATAAAGAGAGAGAAATAATTGTCCTGCTTGTAGAGGAAAGACAGATAAACTAGCTTTCATATCCGCGTCACTCCCAAATCCTAATTCTTAAAGGGGCCGCACACAATGGATGGAGAATGGACCTGACAATGTCAACTTTATATCGTTAAGTATAATGATAAGCTATTGGATTGTAATTTGAAGGGGGAGAAAACATACAAACCAGAACGCACGCACAGATGTAGCATGTTAGAGTTATAAATAACTTGTCCATCTGAGAAACAATAGTTTAATTTAATGACATCACCAAAAAATATATATATTTTTTTTTTTTTGTTTTTTTGTTTTTAAAGCCAATAATGACAAATTATTTGGGGGGGCTGAAGAACATTTTAGGGGGCTTCTTCACTGAGGGATCCTCAACATGTCCTACTTTGTAGAGCACTGAGGGATCCTCAACATGTTCTACTTTGTAGAGCACCGGGGGATCCTCGACATCTTCTACTTTGTAGAGCACTGAGGGATCCTCAACATGTTCTACTTTGTATAGCACCGGGGGATCCTTGACATCTTCTACTTTGTAGAGCACTGAGGGATCCTCGACATGTCCTACTTTGTAGAGCACTGAGGGATCCTCAACATGTTCTACTTTGTAGAGCACTGAGGGATCCTCGACATGTTCTACTTTGTAGAGCACTGATGGATCCTCAACATGTTCTACTTTGTGGAGCACCGAGGGATCCTCGACATGTCCTACTTTGTAGAGCACAGAGGGATCCTCGACATGTCCTACTTTGTAGAGCACAGAGGGATCCTCAACATGTTCTACTTTGTAGAGCACCGGGGGACCCTCGACATCTTCTACTTTGTAGAGCACCGAGGGATCCTCAACATGTTCTACTTTGTAGAGCACTGAGGGATCCTCAACATGTTCTACTTTGTAGAGCACTGAGGGATCCTCGACATGTTTTACTTTGTAGAGCATTGAGGGATCGTCGACATGTTCTACTTTGTAGAGCACTGAGGAATCCTCGACATGTCCTACTTTGTAGAGCACTGAGGGATCCTCGACATGTCCTACTTTGTAGAGCACTGGGGGATCCTCGACATGTTCTACTTTGTGGAGCACCGAGGGATCCTCGACATGTCCTACTTTGTAGAGCACTGAGGGATCCTCGACATGTCCTACTTTGTAGAGCACAGAGGGATCCTCAACATGTTCTACTTTGTAGAGCACTGAGGGATCCTCGACATGTTTTACTTTGTAGAGCATTGAGGGATCGTCGACATGTTTTACTTTGTAGAGCATTGAGGGATCGTCGACATGTTCTACTTTGTAGAGCACTGAGGAATCCTCGACATGTCCTACTTTGTAGAGCACTGAGGGATCCTCGACATGTTTTACTTTGTAGAGCATTGAGGGATCCTCGACATGTTCTACTTTGTAGAGCACTGAGGGATCTTCGACATGTCCTACTTTGTAGAGCACTGGGGTATCCTCAACATGTTCTACTTTGTAGAGCACCGAGGGATCCTCAACATGTTCTACTTTGTAGAGCACTGAGGGATCCTCGACATGTTTTACTTTGTAGAGCATTGAGGGATCGTCGACATGTTCTACTTTGTAGAGCACTGAGGAATCCTCGACATGTCCTACTTTGTAGAGCACTGAGGGATCCACGACATGTCCTACTTTGTAGAGCACTGGGGGATCCTCGACATGTTCTACTTTGTAGAGCACTGAGGGATCCTCGACATGTCCTACTTTGTAGAGCACTGAGGGATCCTCGACATGTTTTACTTTGTTGAGCATTGAGGGATCCTCGACATGTTCTACTTTGTAGAGCACTGAGGGATCTTCGACATGTCCTACTTTGTAGAGCACTGGGGTATCCTCGACATGTTCTACTTTGTAGAGCACTGAGGGATCCTCAACATGTTTTACTTTGTAGATTCATGAAACAGACACTCAAATATTTAGTTTAGTTTAGTTTGTGGCCTATACAACGAGGGATTCAGGTTTTTGTTGTACTACAGAACCTGAGATATAAAAATAAGGTATTGTAAATTAAGGAGAAAATTATGAGAACCTTGAACAAGTTCATAGCAGTTTTGAAGCTGTTATGTTTTTGTCTTGACAAACTTCATGTAGAGTACACTATATTCATTTAAGTAAAAGCACGAGCACCATCACCCACACTGGCACTGTTATTTTGAACTATGACAGCATCAAATCTCCCTCCTCCCTCCAGGCTCACTTCTGCTGCCACATTAGCATTACATTTGCATTAAATTAGTGTTGCAAAAAAGTCGACACGTTGAATCTGCAGCTGTCCTGCCATAATCCAGAACCAATATTGATACAGGACGACTGCTGCTTTAAAAAAACACAGAGAGGAAGGTGTACTGAAAACACAGACATATGGGAGGCCTTCCTACCCAATTAAACATGAGTCCCAGTTTTTGCAGTATTAGGGCTGAATCAGGAAAAAAGAAACTTGATCTGACACTGACACCTGTATAGAATCTCATGAGGGAGAAAGGAAAGGAGGCAAGGTAGAGAGAAAGAGATATAGGTAAAATATGCAGGAAATGCATGCAAGAGACAACTAAGGTCAAAGTGGCTGAAGACGAACATGAAAGGGGACTGAGGCATCTTTGTCTTTAGTTTAGTTCCGTCACCAGTCATCCTGACATGTTATGACAGAAGAAGAGAACCAGAAAGAGAGATGCTGAGGGAGGAATAATCAACAAAGCAGGTTATGCCTCATTCCATTACTAACTCTGGTCTTTACCGCACAACTCTCGCTAAGCGCACATGCACTCTTGTGGCAAATTATAACACACAACATGCTTGCCAGGATGGCTGATGTTGAGACAAGATGCATCAGAATCAGTCTACATGGAAGTTAAAGTTTGTGTCAGTGCTTAATGGGAGGGCTATCATTTATGCTCTGCATTCAAGGTCAGTTATTTTTGTTTCATCAGAGTGCAGAATGCCACAATTTAAATAGAGTGATACGAATAAGTTTGGAGCAACAGTGATGAAGGAACTAAGACCGTCCCCTCGTAGGAAACAACAATACTATATTTGGGTCATTCGGTGTCAAAGTGGATCGTTTTTTTTACATTTTAAATTTTCTTCAAACCTTATGTATATGCTATTTAACGGCCAAAAAAATATTGTAAATGTTTTGGTTTCATTTTGATAAATGCAATCATTCTTTGCCCCTGAGAAATGTGTCAATTGTATCTTGTTCAATTCAACATGAAGACAACATGGAAGGAACTTTTAACTTTACACACAAAATGCTCAAATATAGACCCCTTTTTACACAAATGTTCATAGTCCAAGGCATGAGTCCACATCGCCAATATGGCATCTCAAAAAGGCTTTTTATTCACTTACAATACTAGCCATTTCTAACTTTCTGTTCATGTTAGAGCGACTGAAATCAATCAAATACTTTTTTTTTAGCTTGAGTATGAAAAACGTCTATGAACAGTGTATAGCGGGACTGCCTTGGGCCAAAAAACAACAGTTTTTCACTTTTTTCACTTGTAAGGGCCAGTATTAGGACATCATCTACTTGGACCTTTCAATCGTTTGGTTCTGTTGTACAATGTTTTGTCTCTGCCCTACCAAATCAAATAAAACCTAAAAAGGGCTTCCTCAGGATGTTTTATTAGGGAACAGAAACCTCCACCTGAACAACACACCCAAACTTGTACGTGGGTAATCATGTGTGAAATTAGTTTTGATTGAATTTTGGTAGCCCTCACCTGATGCAACGCTATATAGGTGCTGAAGAGAAGTGCAGGACAAGATGGAGAGACATTTGCAGCTGATACAGATAGCTTGCCACCATTTGTTATGGCTGTAAAGTGTTTCATTTTAAATTAAATTGTCAGGAGAACTTTTAGAAATGCACACAGTTCAATCCCAAATCGTTAAAGGATATACTTATTATACGACATTCAGAGTGTCAATATATCAGCAAACAACTATTTTCTGTGTAAATATCAAGTAATGATACACACACCCTCCCTTTATCAGAGCTTTGTTTGCATAGCCGGGACGGCCACTAGTGCTTTTAGTGCATGTGAGCGTGCATGTGAGTGTGCCCTATTTGTTAGCTCACAGCGTTCTCTCTGCACTGCTCTCATACATTCCAAAGTGTAGTAGCTGCATAGTTTATATCAAGAATACAGAAACAATAGAGGGGAGGAAAGAAATGAAGGAAGGAAGGAAGGAAGGGAACCAAAGTGCTGCTGAGTTGACTGAATATAAGTGATGGTGATATGATGAACAGCCACTTTGTCCTCTACTGTAATCAGTCATTCTGTCCTGACAGACTGAATTTGGCCATTTATTTCAAGAAGGGGATAAGAGAGCAGTGAATAGAGATGGATGGATTATAGAAAGAAAGACAGTCAGCGATAAAAGGAAGCATGGAGAGGCAGACAAGTGTTGGAGAGAGAGAAAGGCAAACAATGCTGATATTGAGAGTGGGTTATGTGTACGAGTCAGGTAGATAAAGAGAATGAGGGATTTCCGGAGAGGTGGAGGATTTAAAAAGATAAATACCCTGTCTGGACTCATCCGGTCTGTGCTTCATTTTGCCCAGGCAGTGATGATGGATGATTAAGTTCTGATGAACGTCCAACAAGTTAACATGTCAGAGGTCACTTATTCTTAAACAAAGTTTTAGAAGGTTCATTTTCAGCAACAGAACTTCTCACACTATATTTATATTGTGCACACTATGCAGATTGTCAAACTACCATTACAATGTCAACAATTAACATTCGTACCTGATTTTTGGATCAACACAGATAGTACGTCCTAACAGAGCTATCAAGGCCGGGCACAGCAAAATCCAGCACTGTTGTGCCCACATATTTACAGAGACCTGGCTCTATGGTGCTCTCCCGGATCAAGCTGCACTTGACAGGCGGACCGCAGGAGGACGCAGGACTCCAATGTGATGAGAGGAGGCTGACTCTGTTTACATGTTTACATCAATGAGGCTTCGTGCTCAAACATATAATTTGTAATGTTAAGATGCTGGACATACTATCTGACCAGAAAACTCAATGTTTCTGTTGCTGCTACTTTCATTCCTCCTTGGCATTGTGGAGGTTGGTTTTTGGCGCTATGCAGGTTACACTCGTTGTGATTTTGATTCTTCACAGTACATGTTGTATACTGCAACAAACAGCGCATCGAGCATAAACGCCTAAAAGCTTGCGTGCCATCTGAGTAAACAAAGCTTTAGACATCAACCTTCTCAGCACCTGAGCTTGTCTTGACCTACCTTTGTTTAGAACCAATTTCTCAGGATCCCCACATTCAGGCAACTCTCTGACGTCATTTTAAACACAACACAAACAGTGATAGAACTTTGATGCCTGCAAGAAAACATCTTTCTTAGTTTCACTCAAATATAAAGATTGAAATCGGTTTAGTATGGTGTTAATGTATGGTGTAGTTTATCAGCTACATAGTGTATATCAAGGCACTGATGAGTCTGGTTGTTGCACTGACAAGGAAATATTAAGTGGAAAAAGTGGCCAAAACTAATGAATGAAAAATCAACCCGTAAAAGTGGGCTCTTTAACAGTGTACTTACAATAAAATGAGTTAATTTACATAGTGACTGAAAACATGCTTTTGGTCTCATTTGTTTCACTGCCACAGTTAAGGACTAAAATGAACAAAACTACTTTTAAATTCATTTGTTTTGCTCAGGTACTGTCTGTAATGAATTCATCAACCATCAAGGAGAGAATGTGACAAAGAGATACTGTACAATCAGACTTTTGAGTGATGTGGTAGAAAATAAAGACAAGTGAAAAGCTGTGCTCTTACATTAACGAGGAGATTAAACGGCAGAAAAACATGGGATTCTCTACCACGGAGCCACTTCATAATGGTGTGTTAAAACATATTAGGCATGAAAAGATGGTTCCACACAAATACAAGTAATTAAAAAATACAATGGGTTAATTATCATCGAATTTACACATCGAGTACATTCTTGCTCCTCAGAGGATTTATTTGTTGAAATAGTATGACCCCCATGACCTTTACCTAAGTGCCCAGCTTGCTGTAAGACACATTTTATATTTAGCACCACTGCTAAATACTAAATAAATACTCTTGCCTTTAGACACACACATAAGATTTAGTCATTTTCCAAGTAACATGTTTGTCAAGAATATGAATAGAAAATATCCTGGTCTGTTATAAAGCTAAAGTGCATTGTCGGAAAACGAGAAAATTAGTTTGTGGTTCTCTGGATTTAAGGACAGTTTGTGTGTGTGTGATATGAGTTTGAAAAGCTTTAACTGTTCAGCTTTGTAAAGTAGGGTGAACACTGTGTGCACTTTTCAGATGGACAGGACAGATTAGTAACACATCATCAGCTGGAATGGAGGTATTATTCAATTCCACTTAGCGTATAACCCGTAATACTCGTTGACAGGCACACTTTCAATAACACTGGTTTCTGCAAGGTTGTCCAACCACACACACACACACACACACACACACAAAGACAAAATCATGAAATGCATTTAGAACCAGGTCTTTTATCTTTGGTGGAGTTTAGGATATTTGAGATGTGGAATGTGGGCTTTTAAAGCCCACTCGTTGCTTTGTTTTTTTTCCTTCATGAATTCGAATAAAAACATCCGTCAACAAAAAGCCTGCATTAGGGTGGTCTGTTCCCGGCGCTTCACTCTGATGCGTCTGCAATTTTTCTCTTCATTAAGTGTAACACGGCTGACCTTGAGAAATAACTTTCCCTCAAAAAGTGCAGGCGCATTGTGCATTTGTCAACTAACACATTATATGATAATGATGAAGATGGCGATGATGATGGCTGTAGTAATGGTTATGACTTCTTATTCCTACGAAATATTTTTGTTGATTGTTTTGGTATTGGTGTTCAATGACTCCTTGCTGAATTTGTACTATTTGAACTGGTTGATTTTATAAATACCTTCAAACCTGGGATGGCCAAACTACAGCAGGATTTTAGGAAATAAATTGCAGTATGCACATTGTACATCCGAGTGCAATAGACTATAACACTGAAAAGCATCTGCTGGGAAATTGAAAATAACAAAAAGCATAGAATAATTCAAATGAAATTAGGAGGAGTTTAATTTAAGTTAGTTCTACCTTGGCTATGTTGGACGCATGAGCAGCTCTGGTTATTACCAAATAAAACCAATTTTTCTACATTAATACAATATTATTATTAATAATATAATTACCAATAACATAATCGGGAAGCAAATTGGGAATCTAAATTATTTAGGAGCAGTAGCTCAAAAAAGGAATTAAGATGGCTATTGTAAGTTATTCATATCTACATTATATTAAACAACTCGTGGGGCACAACAGAACAGCATTTCAACTCCACAAACATTTAGTTAACAATAATGAAGGTGAAGCACACAATATTAAACTCACTAAATTACTAAACCAAACAAACCAAAAAGAGTGTGTTAGGGTTGTGTGGGTGTGTGTTTGTTTCCATGCTGCAGTGCATGGAGCTCCCCTCAGCCAGTTCCGGCATTTCATTTACACTCGCCATGGCGTGACTGACTGACTGACTAGTGTGCTAACCTCAGCCTATGTTTCTAACAGCGTAAAACTTAAAGATTCTGGGCAGAACTCACGCTGTTAGTGCCACAAAGCAGAGCGCAGCCAAGGGGCCCCTGGGGCAAAAAATGTGGGCCCACTCAACACTAAATGGCTTTCATTGTGAAGCAGGTACAGGAAACGCCACGTGTTTGTCGCCGTGGTCAGCGTTGACATTCATTGTTCTTTAAAAGTGGGTATACAAAACAAGGCAATGGTCGTTATTTCGGAAATTCATCAGCTTTGTATTGCATTTTTTTTTGCAAAGGAGTAACGGTAAAAGAAGGAACAAGTTAGATGAAAAGCTGCAGCCAAAAGACTGCATCTTTACTTCTTTTCCGCCAACTGGGTCCTGCTGTTGTGTGGAGAACGACGCTGTGTACAGCATGAAGTCAGTCACAGTCACAATCACTTTTGACTGACGTCTTTATTAAAACAATATTAGTTGTATTGCCTGCACTGAAAGCAGATACACCAGCTGCTCTTCAGTTGTTTTTTCAACAAAATATTTAGAAATGGTTTTATTTATCATTATTCTACTATTTAAGATAAGTGGGTGGATAGAATAGTTTTAAAATGGGGTTTTACTTGCTCTTGGTTCGAGAGGCCACTATGTGAGTAAAGCCCCACACTTACAATGTGAAGTGCCCTGAGTGTGCAAGCAACAATATGCATGCCCAAAACCTTAAGCAATGAAAGCAGATGGCACTAATGTATTGCTTAGTGGGGCTGATTGTCTGTTGCCCCTCTGCATTTTGATGGGATACATGCCAACTACAGCTATCACCTGCTGGTAGCTGACAGAATTTACTATTTATTTTAAAGAAGACAACATGAACGATGTGGATTATCTTTATCAGTAGAACCCGTCGGTGCCCACCAGCCTGCCAGCACTTATTCAACTCATGTTGAATTAGTAGTTTGTCATTGCCTTCCAAAACAACACGTTTGAGGACTGCTTCCTCAACTGCCTTCATTAGGATAACGATTTGGTTAAGTTTAGGCAACTTTAACTACTTATTAGGGTCAGAAAAATGTTGGTGGTCACTGTGCTATTATGGCAAGGGAAAAGTGAGGCATGATCTCTAATCAAAGCCAAGTCAAGGGAAATCAAAGTGGTAAACTCTGAAAGCACAGTACCTTGATTTTCAAGGATTCAAGAATCATTTATTGTCATTATGCAACACAGAGATGCACAACGAAATGCAGTTGTTGCCCAAACAAAAACAGTAGAACATTCCTGTAATGCATTCTTTGAATTTGCATCATAAGGAATGTAAACAGCAGCAACAAAAACAAGTCCCTGCCAGATAACATGGCCGACATCGCCACATTAAAAACTCAACATGAGGAAAACATTGTCCATCAACTCTGACTGTGTCTGCGCACCAAGCATCATGATGTAAACACAGAGTCCTCTTCCTCTGGTCCACCCGAGTCCTGCATTATTTTCCTGCAAATGAACATCAGACAGCCAGCAGTAGGCTGGGTAGTGGTGTAGCCTCAGGTCCTAGCTGTTAGCTTAGCTTCCATCTCGGCTCTCCTCCCTCTCCTCCCTGCACAGTTCGGTGCCGCTTGATACATGCTACCGGTCGCAGCATGTACATGCGCCGCTGTTGCCACAGCCTCAGTCTGATCATATGCGTACATATTGTCACACAGAAGCATCTGCTTTCCATCTTTCACACATTGGTTTGGTTGGTTTTGTCTTTCAACCAAAGTTCTCCAGTAGAGCATCTGTCTGCTGAATGGTTCATCCAAACCTTTGCAAGCTCAATGAAGACATATATGATCAACTCAAACTACTTTACTTTCTGTGTAATAGGCAAAAACAATAGATTCCTGAGAGATCTGAAACTCTCAAAGTTGAACCCAGCTTCATTGACAACTTTGCTGTCTTCACTGAACCATATTCTAGCAGTAAGCAGTCAGTGATTTCACAACCTTAACAATGTGTGCTGTCAAAGGAAAACCGCAAAAAAAGCTTTTAAAAGTGACTTCCACAACTGTCAGGTGAAATTCATTCCTCATCTTGTGACAGCCTTTCCAGCACTTCTTTCTCCACATCCAGCCTACATGAACGTTTGATATTACCACCATTTCTGACATAGCATTCAGAAATGACAACTGAACAAATGCTGCAGAGGTTAACTGCTACATGTATGTAATTTCAATTATAACGCATCTGTACACTTCTACTTTCACCGTTTTATTGCATGAAAGCATTAGAGAAATGTAAGAACTGACTAAATTGAACTGTTACAATCTTCCACAATAAAGAAAAGGAAATGAAGAATCTGGTTATTTATTAAGGTGTTGCTGTAAGAATAGGAACACAAATTGGAAATACTTCTCTTTGTTAAAAACAGTCTCATAATTGTATTTGCAGATTTCCAACTATTATCTAGTAAAATCAATAACATACCGACAACAGAGGCTTTCTTTCAGATCTTTATGAACAGAAAAGTTAAGAAATACAAGTTTGGTGCTAAGGTTGAAAGTAAAGATTGATTTTTTTTAAACATTATACAACATATTTATAACTAAAACATGCTAAAGTATTCCAAAACTGCTGTCCCTATTAGAGATGCTACTTTTGGAAGAAAAAAAAATCTGACCCATAGTCGACCCTGTTTAACTTATCATTTATCGTTAACCAACAAGATTAGTGCCTTGCATGCATGAGTGCTGTGGTTGAACTAGCTGCACAAACAGGTTGAATCCATCATGCACGGTATGCACAAAACAGGAGTCACCAGTTCACCCGTCCGTGAGAGTTAGCAGCCACGATGTTACGCTTATTGTCGAGGACACATGCAGACACTTTCCCAATAAGTCTCCCCTGCATCAGTTCGGCCCAGTTTAGCCGTGAGGTTGTTAGCTGTGTGTCTGCCTGGAATACTCTCCCAGCCCCCCCCCCCCCC
>NW_022280068.1:1884541-1920557 GCF_004355925.1 Anarrhichthys ocellatus | reverse complement strand
CCCCCCCCCCCCCCCCCCTGTATCACAAGCCCCAACGTATCGGTTTCAAGTGTCCGGTAGAGAGAAACATTGTGATGATGTTACTATGAAGTCAGCAGTACGGTTACAGCTGTGAACGTAGCATTATGGTGTGTGTACATCAACACATCCTCACATCAATGCATCAAATAACGCAGCTTGGTCAGTGGCATTAAGCTTCACACTACGACGCTCTAGGTGCCCCTCGAGGACCTCTTTGACACGTGTCGGTGACTGTGTGTGAGAATAGACACTCGTTACATTCATAGTGTTATTTCAAAATTAACTTCTGTCTTCATTGGAGGTTAAAGTTTAGGCAGCAAAAAACACCTATATTTATGAAAAGAGCGTGGTTGACGTTAACTTTCCTATATGATATAATGTCAATGTTTTATATATAATGTAAATTTTTTTCTGGTACATTTTTTCTCGTAATATTATCGGCCTCCCCCAGATCCATACTTTTTTCTTCTTCTCCTTTTTTAACCAACAAAGGCCCTTTTACACAGTTGTGTTGCGGAGCTACATAGACATAAACTGAGTCACACGAGAGTGTGGACTCTTCATTTGCTGTAGCCATAACAACTTTATATGCTGACAATTTACAGCCTACATCTTGTTTCATTTTAGCTGTTCTGCTGCCGACTGATAAAGTATGCTCCTTGTTAATCAGACGTGTTGAAAAATGTCATGTATTATCCAGTTCTTTCTTGGACTGATGGGCTTCTTAAGATGCTCTTAGCTCTCTGCGAATTGACAAGAGGAATCTGATAATCTGTGAATGTTTGTCACACATCTCTAGTTAAGATGCTTTTCCAAAGCAAATGCAAGAAGATGCGTAAGATGGGCTTTAAAGTCATCCTAGTCTGAAGATGCTTTATGAGAACACGGCCCTGCTTTGATGACAACTGGTAGAAAAGAGACTCACAGAAGTGTTAAGGGTAGAGGTATTCTGACGACTTTGGTGAGAATTAAGAAGGTTAAATGTTCCATCAGCTCTCTCTCACAGTTTGAACAGTCCCTCCCCGTGTCATGCCCTGCTCAGCATCCTGTTTAAGTTCAAACGTCAAAAGGTAGATTATCTCGACATGCTGCTCTGTTGTCTCTTTACCCGTCCCTTTCAGTGGGACAGGACTTTTTGTTCTTCCAGTATTCTGTCTATCGTCAGAATTCGCTCGATTCAAGACTCACTGCACAATATGAGAAACAACTGGGGGTGGGGGAAAAAAAGATTCTTCTATGCGTCGCGATTCTCTAATGAACAATTATGACTCGATGCAGAAAACTGAATAATCGGAAATTTCAGACTCAATCCAAAGTTTTAACATTGTCGATGATTTTACAGCACAGTTATATGAAAAAAAGACAAAAAGAGTAAGAGTTACTTTTGTTGAAGGAATCTCGAAATGGTTAAAGAGTAACCTGATGCAGCTGTAGTTTTTATTAAAAGTTACTCAAAAGGATGAAATGGTGCATTTGTTGGGGACTACTGGTAATGGTAATGAAGGAACATGTCACTCAATGCAACAGAAAACAGACTCTCAGGAATTCTTTGGAGGCCAGAAATACATTTAAGATGAAGCTTTATTCATTCATGAGTTAAACATGTTAATTTGTAAAACCCAATTTTTGAAATCTAAGGAAATCTTAGATTACTCTACTAGAAAAAAAAATCTTAAAACGCTTGATGCAATGTCAAGTCAACATGAAGGTAATCTCCAGGAAGTTAGTCAGTGTCTTTGTCCAGGTCCCTCCCTTAATGTGAAATAGGGATCACTGCTTAAGTGCTCCTGCCAAAACCGGATTTATAGCACCTGCTTCATCTTCAAAGGCGCTTCCCCATGTTTGATCACTTCCTGATGAAAAACTAATCTTTTACTAATGTTTTCACACTACATCAGGCCTGTACATTAGATTAGGACTTCCACCGTGATCAAATACATCTTTGATTAATAACAAATGTTGTGAAATCAACTGAAAATCAACTGCTAATACACAGAAGTGAGTGGCTCCTGGCAGTAAGCAAGCAGTGTGTGTGTGTGCGTGTGTGTGCGCTGTCACACTGAGAAGCAGCAGGCGAATATTACACACTGAGAAGTAAATATTCACTTAGAGATAACATCATAAGCACCTTTCTCTCGTTTTCATGCCTCTTTCTCCCTCGCTCGTTCCTCTCCTTCTTCTCTCTGGGTAAATATATATGTATATATCAATCTCTCTCCCTGGTTGTAGGTATACTTCACTGACCACACATCTCCCTTTATCTACAAGAAGCAGGCTGCAGTCAGTGGTTGTGTGTGTGTGTGTGTGTGTGTGTGTGTGTGTGTGTGTGTGTTAGCAGATATAGTGGCAGAAGCAGTGGATTTTGGACAGCAGGGTTTGGACGAGGCTTTTTTTGTCACAAGATGGATTCATCTATTACACACACACATTAAATGGTGCCGAGAGTGTATATTGTGGTGCTTACACTTCACAGTGGGGGGCATTTTAGGCGAGGGCGGGGGGGGCAGGGTTAAGATGTGGCACACAGTGAGAGTTGAGTGGCTTGTCTTTAAAAGCACTGGCACTAAACAGATTTTTATCAGGTGGAATTTTCTGCTGGGATGCCACAATTTAAAGGGGAAGAGCTTTGTGTAGCTTCTGGACTGAAAATTCACACCAGCTGAATCTGTGGAGATATAGTTATAACTTAATTTATAATTATTTGATTCTTCTTTAATTCATTTGTTAAAAGTATTGCTTCATTCTCTTGATAGCCCAGATATGTTGTTTAATGTGTTAAGCTTGCCAATACGTTTCCAATGAAATAAAAAGTCACAAATGTCTTTCACTAACACATTATAGCCATTTACATTTTTTTCTCATTTTCTAACATTTTTGACAAGTGCAGTGCCTTTAACTGTCAACATTATTATTTCATTATTTATTTTTACTTATATGAATTTGGGAACGGCCCAAGAAATTCCAGGGCGCTACTTCAATTCACCCCCCACCCCCACCCCCACACACCCTCGCTATGCACTGTTAAATTAAATGTATATTTGTACTTTGAAATGTTTTTCATCTCTTTCATGTCAGCAGGCCGGCTGTGTGACTGAAAGCTGTAGATTTAATAAGATAACAGGATAAGGCACACTGAGTGGGCATCATGACGTACATTTATATATAAATAAAGCAGCTTTTATTTTCATCGTGAAATCATCAACAATATCGAAACTCTTTTTCCTGTTTGAGTAAAATCCACAGCGATCAGCAGTATTAGGAAATCACTAAGGTTTTTATGAAATAGTTATGATCCATCATCAAACAACAAATGGGTTTTTGGAGCTGAGTCACAAAAAGTCATCACGTATTAGGAGACAGACGCCATTGTTAACACGTTGTTTTGGTATTCCCATTGGAGTTGTTTACGATAAGAAAAAGTATAGAATATTGTCTACCCGATACTTTAACCATGGCAACAGATTTCCCGAACTTAAACAAGTGTTTTAACTAACTATGTTTAATCATATGTAATTCTGTAGTTAACGTGCACAGACTTTGTCAGTAAAATGTATCGACAAACTTCAGTGAATAAAAAAGTCGAAAGATAAATGAGGAAGCAACACAAACTCCCTTTCTCCATAATCTCTCCCAAACATAAAAAAGCCTTTATTATCATGGCAACATTATTTAATACCAGAATGTGTATTGAGCGCACACCGTCTCCTTCAGCATCGTACAGTGAATACAATCTGGGACTTTGCAGAATCTTCCAATATCAACTTCTTGTTTTTCAAAGGAATGTATGGAAGGTTTTTTTCCTTTTTGGATTCTCCAACCAAGGTGACCCAGGGAGAGTAATTGATACACAAAATGGTCATTTAGTGAGCGAAGTATTCCTTTAAGCCCTGACCGGCACCAGCTGAGATGCAAGTCAATCATACAGAAATTCCAGCATGATGGGCCTCAAGTCCCTGCCCAGGCCTCTATCCACATTATTGCAATGGCCTTAAGCCTTACAGCTACCAGCCCCATGGAGCCAGACCTCTGACCTCCCTTTGCTTCTCTGGGTGAATGTACTGTATTATTAATTATCTGTTTGGTCACAAGCTGGATAGATATCCATGTAGACATGTCATCCATCCACCCCCTCTCTCTTGTCTGTCTCAGATGCAACGGGTCTCCAGTCTCTCACAGGGCTCGCACAAAGACGAACAGAAACATCCAGCCACCCGGGCTGCATGCTGTTGGACAGAGAATCCTATTGTGTGTGTCAGTGCTCTTCATCAAGGTCCTGTTCAAAACCTATATACTAATTTGACAAATTTGTGGAAAATCTTTTTTCCAGGAATCCCCACCTCCTTGTTTGTCACAGAAAACTTTTCAGCCAGCGGATCGAGCTTGGCAAGTCACAGAGGTTGTGATAAGCTATTTAAGAAGCCATTTATATTTCATTTCAATCAGAGCAAATCCACTCTAATTAAAAAAATTCATTGTAAACTACTCAACCTTTACTGGCGACTTCCCATTCCCAATAATCAGGTGAAGTCATTAATGAGCGACCGCTAGCGCTTAATTTCTCTCCCGACTAAGTCCACTCTCTTTTGCATTTTTATTTCCTTCAGTAAGAACAGAGCAATAAAACGATAAGAGAAGTTGCCGCGGAGAAAACCTTTAACACTTGGAGTAATTACTTCTCTTTGTGTCTTTCTTTTTAAATTAATTTTAATTACTGTTGCCTGTAAATGTCCACTTTCTGCTAATCTAAAGTAATGTGGCTGCTAATGAAGAGGGAATTTAATGTGTAGAGACAAGTGGCCTTTTGGCTTGGAGACACTCCCCCGCTGGCTCACTTACCCAGTGGTCAAGGATACATGGGCAGGCGGACACACACACACACACACACACGGCACACACAGAGCACATGCAGGTTATATTTGAGCACCAAATATCCACTTGGTCTCTCACACATATCAATAGCTTCATATAGTTATACAGTGTAGATCATTAAATGGTTCATGGATTTGCATTATAAAGGGCCTTTGTAAACTCTAGGTGCTTTACACTACATTCAATTTAGGGTTCAGTATCACCACCAAGGACACATGACATGCGGATTTGTGGAGCTGAGTATCGAACCACCGATCTTCCGATTAGGACGACCCACTCTACCCTGAGCTTCCGCTGCCCCATTAACACAGAAGACAATCTTCTGATACAGGAACATTTAACTCCATTAACTGGAGCAGTTGTTTTCATTTAAATGTTAATTTAAGATGTTTCACTGTCGCCCCATTCCATCAAAATTTAAATATTGTAGATAATATCAATAATATATCTTTTTCATCGGCAGTGTGTATGCATGTGTGTGTGTGTGTGGCGCCGCGTCACCAGGGCATTGTTAAACACACCTTATTCAAACTCGACAGGAACAATATACAAACTCATTCCAATAGAAATAGACATTAAATTCACAGGGTTACATTTGAGAATGTGTTGGCTCCACACTGTTTAAGACCACCGTCTCTCTCTCTCCCCCAAAGCTTATGTTAGTTCTGTTGCTCTTCCCATTACTTTGGTAAATGCCACTCTTACAAACCATTAATGTTCATGCACATTCGAGGGATAACCAGGATCCTAAAGTGTGCGATTTCATTTGATGAAGGGATAGTGACGTACTGTAGCTGGATTATTTGGAAGCGAGAACGCCAACTTGGTAAGTAAGATAAAGTAACATTTATTTTCCTCCCCTTATGTCGGTCTTTTATCATGGACATGGAGCTAACAGTGTTGCGTTATTGGAGAGATAACCTTTGTGAGGAGAAATAAGCTGAAAACGGGTCAGATGTGACATGAATACCACATGTTTGCTTGTTCCCCGGAACCATAAGGATATTATGCTGAAGGTTTAATATGTTTAAATATAAATTGTGTGTGTATGTGTATATACACACAATCATAGTGATAATGGCAAAAATATGCTGCTTGCCCAGCAGACAAAGTTAGCAACTAGTAGGTGAAGAAAATTAAACATCTAGCATCCAGAGAACAGCGTATTTAGCCAGCCTGCAGTTCTGTCACCATAGCAACTTATGCTGCCCAACTCATTTTTTTCAAGTCAGGTTTCAACACAATTGTATTTGTTCTTTTAGTTTAGCTCTAGTAGCGTTGTAATCAATCAAATGTATTGGGACCATTCAGCAGCCACACTCCAGCAATCTGATGGCTTGATAGTACCACGTCCATTATCCACAAAGGACGATATATGCAAATGTCCTGAAATCACATATAACGACAATTTTAAATACTTTGCAGTGTCGTGTAGCTGGCTCCGCTATGAGGAACTACAAAACCTGCCGGTCGGACTTGGCATGCAGAATAACGACGATGTCGTCAGTGCCTTTGTGATTACTCTCACTGCCAGAAGTGTAGTCAAAGGTCCAAACAGAGTTGAAATGTATCAATATTATTTCATCTGGAGGGCAAATTAAACCAATCTGTCATTGAATCTGATGGCTAACAGGCTATCCCCAAATTGGTGGTTCTTGATTTAATTTATTGTTATTTTTTAAATATTAAACATGCAGTGCTGACCTGTGTATACCCCTTCTGGCAATGAGAGTAACAAAAACACTGTTGACATGTGCTTTCTAGACTCCAAAAACGTCGGCCTTAATTTCCAAATAGCCGTTATTTGGATAAACTGATGACAACTGATGAATCTAAATGGTCACTTTCTCATCAACTAATGAAAGCCTTTTTTAAAGCTTAGAAACTGTTTTGGCAAGTTAAGGCTGATAAAGCTGACAGTGCAAAGCAAAGTATTAATTAAGATTACAAAATAACGTAATCCGGAAGCATCCTAGTACAGGCAAAGAATAGGGAGAACAGGATCAGCCCACTGAAAAACAGGCCTGACCTCAGGAAAGTTTGACACCATAGGTAATTCCTACACCACATGACATATCTGTAAGTAAAAAAAACAAAAGAGGCTTTTTACAGCTGGCTACACGTCTGCATTTTGATCTCTCCAAGGACTGGACATTAATGTGGAATGTGCGTCATTTTGCTGGGATTTTGAATTTGCTGGGATTTTGAATGTGGGTCAACCTGATCCACTCACAGTGCTCCACCTCTGATATGACTCATCACAGCAACTCAATATGTTTTTCTCGTTTTGTTTTCACATCATGATGTCTAAGTGGGGGAATCATTCTAGTGGTACCAGCAAGGATGTCCATCACCAGTCTGTAAAATCTGCAGTCTCTCACCCTGACCCACTTTAAACTACTTCACAGGGAAACCTTTATTATCCAGTGACTGGTTAGATGCTGTGTCTGAGCCTTTTACAGAAAGACAGAACTAGCATTCTGGGAAAACTTGGACTTACATGGACTGGTGCGGCATAAAGCCACTGGCACATAACAACAGCTTTCTGAAGCAAAAGTCAAACAAAATATTCAAAATGATACTGTAAATACCGATGAAACCTTATTTAAAGCTTATGAATAGCACACACGCTGTTCCTGTATGTCAAGGAGCGATGACGACCCATATATTAAATGTTAGCTAGCAGGTCAAGTTCAAGATCAGATCAGTCACTGGTTGTGTCAAACTCAAGATGTCTGGAGGAAAATAGAATGAAATTCTCTGAATATCAGGCACTCATTTTGTGCTATATCTTCAGTCATTGAATGTTTGTTTGCAGTTTTGCCACTGAGTGATGCCACTGAGCAAGCTTAAAGTAAATCCGAGGTTGAAAGTCACGGTGCCTGTGGTGGTGGCTGAATATAGGTGCTTGGGCGACGTACGCACCAGAGGATCATATGTGAGCGATAAAAAATGTCTCTTGTATTTGAAAAACAGCACACCATCTTGTTTCAGGGTTGGCTTTGATTGGCTAGTCACATCTCTGCAATGCAAGACAGTAGGAAAAAATAGGTCATGGCTCTACATTCAAGTCCAAAGCAATACAGGTAGAGTGAACGTTTTGGAGATTTGAGAGAGAATGCTGCGTGCCACGACTTTGAATTTCAAACCAGAGTTGGTAGCAGTAAACATGTCAAGGTCTCAAAGCATTTAATGTTTGGGTCGGTCATCATCATATTTCAGTTTGTTCGCGAAGGTATACTAGTGCTCTCACGCCTGATAGAAATCATCAAGTGCCTAAAATGTATCCCAATCAATATCCAGCGACTGGGATTGAGACAAGTGTTCAGTTTCTCCACCTCCGATGGAGAGCCTGAAGAGTCCCACATGGTGTGTGTCTGTCAGCATTTGAAGGGGAAACTACCGTATCAGCAGAGCAATAACGTAGTACACAGCAGACCAGCTAGATTTTATTCTTATTTTATTCTTACTTTTTCTCATAATATTAAATACATCCCAGAGAACAGATAATTGGGATCTTTTTAGTATCTTCAGACATTTTGAAACACGTGTGAGCTATTAAAGTGCTGGGGTTCATAAAAAGAAGTTACTTTCCCAAATAAAAGACACAGAAGAGGAGGGAAGAGTAAATAATGATTTCATATGCTGACTCAGAAGAGATATCATTATATGGGAATGGTTGATCTTCAGAAGAATAAATATATAAAAGCAATACAGAATGCCCGAGAGCATTATGTTCCATTGTATTTTGAATTGTCACCTGGTGTCTGAATTTTGTTTTCCTTTACATAAATTAAGACATTTTCATGATAGATTGATGCGTACAATTCACCAGAATGCGGGAAAATAAGGTTTTAATGCTTAACAGTTTCTAAGGGAAACCTTAGAACCCCTGCTTCATATGTGATGTTTAGAACAAACCCACGCCTTTTAGAAATAGTGACCCTTCAGAGCAGTGCGAGTGATACTTTTATTTTCGTAGCACTTTTAAAAACAGAGTTTACAATGCGCTTTGGCAGACAAAGCAAAGCAAAAGCAGTAATAGTGAGTAAGAAAATGGAAACAGCATTTTTCAACAGAATGTA
Organism: Anarrhichthys ocellatus; assembly: GCF_004355925.1. NCBI lineage: Eukaryota > Metazoa > Chordata > Actinopteri > Perciformes > Anarhichadidae > Anarrhichthys > Anarrhichthys ocellatus. Next base: position 1,911,582 of record NW_022280068.1, on the reverse strand, counting down.
GGAGCTTCCATGCCTGTTGACCAAAACCACCCCGTGGTCGTACACTTCTATATTGTACTACATATAGCAAAACTTAAAATATACAGATAATGGGGATTACAGTACTCAAATCTTTTTCTATGTTTAGAATAAGACGTGAGAACATTAATAATAAAGTTAGAAAGACTAAATAATACAGAACGAAAGAGTGGAAAGAGATTACTGATTGGACAATTGAGAAAACATGAATCTCATATGTGCTGGCTTGCTTTGTGTATGATTTCTCTGTCAGATGAAGATAAATGTTACAGGTGTAACAGTATTCATATCAACTGAAGAAGTGATTGTAGAGCGCGACTGTTAAAGCTTTGACTACTATTAATATCTGAAAAGGAATTTTCTTGCATTTATCTATATTGATAACTACAAACTATATTGTTTTGCGAAAAAGTACATTGTGAAAGTGCAGCTTTAGCAGCAGCGTATTCTGATTGGTTTCAGTAATGTAGTGAGATTTGACTAAATGAGAGGAAATATCCACAGCACACGGAAATAGCAAAAAGCAATATCCCCTAAATAAAAACGCAGAGCCACGAGAAGACAAGGCTTCAGTCTGACAACCGATTTCTAATTAAAATGACTGATTTTACGTCCATTTTCACAGCAAGACTAATGCTGACGAAATGCTGCAGCCAGCTGCTGCACCCCGTTTCCAGCCATGCTTCAGAGTCTAACCCGACACACACAATACCACACACACACACACAGTAACAACATGCTCATACCTCCTTGGTGGTTCATCGTGTTGCAATCCTCCAGTCCGCCATTTTGTAAGAGCTCAGAAGAGGTACAAAAATATCCTAAAATGTCTGCCATGCAAAAGGAGCTCAACAAAACAAAACCCAAAACATACTCCATGATGAAAATGAAAAAAAATAATTTTAAAAAGTCAACATCAGAACACCTGGCTTATGTTGAAGAAAGTTTCCCTTAATATTTTTTTCATCTACAGTTTAGTTCAATTATTTTGTGTCTTAAGGGTTTGTGGGGTGATTTTATCAGTTTTCCTTGGCGACTTGATGAGCTTTGTGAGAACTCATCCCTCGGGTAGCGGAGCTGTGGGCCTATAATAATGTCATCTGTCTCTCCCTCTCCCTCTCCTGCTCTCCCTCTCTCTCCCCGTCTTTTCAGAGATTTGTGTGTGTGATAGAGGCCTCAGTGAGAGACCAAGCGCTAACCTTTACTGCATTGGCTCACACTTAATCCCCTCACCCTGGGGTGACTGGTACACACACACACATACACACACACACACACCCTACATGCATCCCCCACTGTTCCTCACACACACAGAAGTAGAACAAAACACAGCGATACACACATATACACCCCTACTTTGCGTAGATGAATACAACATTAGTGTGCATGTTTCAGTGTGCACCCATTTAGGTAGCCATGGGTTTGATCAAATAAGTAAGTACGGCTAGGGAAAAAAAACACAACACCGCAAAGAAATGAAAACTAAATATTTTAATATATTTGGGACGGATCAGAAATTACAAATGGTTAAAAGAAATACCCCTCTTTATACCCAGACTGTGTCCAAAACCCCTTTTTCATTCACATTTCCCAAATCTAAACTCTGTAGTCTACAGGGAGCAGCACATTTAGATCTAAGACACTTATCATTTTACATCATCAATAAATGATGTAGCGAATATGACTGCAGTGAGAATGTTAGCAGACACTACTCTTTTGTTGCATTGAGATTTTTAGGCCATAGATTAGAATTCACACTGACAACGGACATTGAAAGATGGAAAGTCAATACAGAGCATTGGAAGGTTAATCAGGACTGGTTTCAGACAGCCCCAGAGATTTGGGATGATGTTACAATTCTGAGGTGTGTTTCTGGTAACTCTCTGAGTCTCATCTGTTGCATGTGTGAGCAATCGGAAATACTCGTGGTGTTTCTCAAAGTTAAGGATGCTTCCTTGGTAGGATGGGTCCTTCCAAGTGGGGTCCTACAGAGGCAAGGCAAGACTCCTTCCTAGCATTCAGAGAGCACTCAGCCTAGTGAGTGTGCTGGTCTACAAAAGAAATGGAGGTGTTCTACTTTTACATTATTTAGAATATTTCAGTACATTGCAATTAATTTTTTGGAATATTGATTTTGCCTTCCTCAAAACAACATACACAGATTCAAAACATGTAGGCCTATTAAAACATAAATAAAATCAACAGGGATTTTTACAATCATAATTTATAAACTGACAAAACATACAGTTGCTATGCTCTCCTTAAAGCCACCTGACTCAATTAAAAAACAGCAATTTGACCTCACTGGTTTTAAAACACACCTAATTCAAACAACGGAAACAAAATAAAACAATCAGCAATGATTTGCCAAATCTGATTTGGACAAAGTAAAGTTATATGTGATAATATGCTGCCGTCCCCGGCCTCAGTGCCATTAAGAGCTTGCTTTAAGAGTCTGTCATTGCACAATGAAAGTCTTAACAAACTTATACATTAGGCCTTGCAGATCCAATAGGAGTGAAAATTCAGTGACTCAATGGCAATTTCTCACCTCAAATTTGTTCAGAAACAGATTTTGACAGATTTTGACTGCTAAAAAACTACTCAGTCAAGCATAGGCACCAGGCACCAGGCAGGCATGATGGGAAATATGGGCCTTCCGTATCGAAGCAATACTCTCAGCACTGATAGAATGCCAAGTCATGCGATGTCTTCTCGGCTCAGGCACGGCTTATTGAATTCCCAATAAGGTTTAATGTTTCAGTACAATGATGTTATTTGGACAAAGGAGGTTATTGTTAAACTGTGAAATGTAGTGCCTCTATCTTTATTTATACACACACACACACACACTCACACAGAGGATATATAAAAGAATATAAGAACATTGGCCGATTAATCTAAATATATATCTATATATATATATATATAATATCGACATCTATTCTAAAAATCCAGTATCGGTCGGGCCCTACTACACACATCTCAAACTATCCTTACACACACATAAACTGTATCACACACACACAACACACACACACATCTCAGAGGGTAGTAGTCATGACATTGTCTCTTACTAAACAACAATGATATACACTGCTGGATCCCTGGGCATGAAAACACACACACACTGGCTACAACACAGTGTATCACACAAACGCGCACACACACACTCAGAAATACACACCCTCCTTGATAGCCTCAATAGGAGGGTGGGGAAAGCGGGTAGGGAGCCGGACCCCTCTGTGGAGCTTTGGATTATGGGATAGCAGTAAGATGAAAAAAAATCGGGGGGTGTGAACAAAGGCGGGGAGGACGAAAAAAAGATGGAGATGAAAGAAAGAAAGAAAGAAAGAAAGAAAATAAAAAATAAGATTGCAGTAGAGGAAGGAGGGATGACAGGGAGAAGGGAATAAAAGAAAGAAGAAAACAGGGTTGAGGAGAAAGGAGAGAATGAAGAACACATGGAATGAGAGAATAAGAGATTGTGGAAAAAATGATGGAAGCGAGGAACAACAGCGAGGAAAGGGGAGGAGAGAGGAAGGAAGAAAATAGTACCGAGAAGGAAATGGAAGCAAAGAGGGAGAGGAGAGAGGAAATGGAATGAGGAGGAAAAGAGGGAGGAATAAGATTAAGTTGACTTACATGAGCTGTTTTCCACTCCTGCACTTCAGCAACAGATTGAAAGATGGAGGAAGCTGAAGGGAAAGAGAGAGAAGGAGTCACTTAATGCCACTCGTCTTTCAAGGAAAGAATTTCCTGGAAAATTTAAAATGCTAAAACATAAAAATTCAACCAGATATTGATGATTTTTTCATTGTATGTCATTTTATTTCTTGACAAAATGACTGCTGGCGTTGTAAGAAAACCTGATTTGTCATCAGAAAATGATGATTCCGAGGTCTGAAAAATCTGCTGAAAATAAAATAAAACAGCATTATGAAGAGAGCGTGCAACCTTCGTAACTCGTTGTATCTAGCCATCGGTGACACATTGTTGAAGAGCCACCTCTCTCACACACACACACACACACACACACACACACACACACACACAGGTTCATAAATCAACAGTGACACTGTTTAACATTATGCTCTCAAACTTTGCACAGTATGTATACGTGCTCCTAAACTAAATATGAGTGCATCATATGACACTGCATGTATGTGTGTGTGTGTTTAATGGGACAGTAATACAGAGCCCGCCCTGACAGCAGCTCTGTAGCGCCATCTACTGATCAGGACACTGACGAAGACAAGCTGGGAAAGTACCACAGCAGCACTGAACCCTCCCAGTAAAACCCGTTACAAAAAGGCATATTGGAATGTAAATGTACAATGTGAAAAACAAATCAATATATACAAAAAAGACACACATTATGTCAAAATGGGTCAAATGTACATAGAAAGTGATGTGTGCATTATACAATGTCGATGAAATATATTCACACTGACATGCATTATTATCTACATAAATAAACAGTGTATGCACATTTCCCCTAAGCTGTGATGATGAAGATATGAAGTCATCATAAAATGCCTATAAAAGACTAATTGTAAACATGTGAATTTATCGTTTAAATGTAATGTTAATGCTTCTAATAATATTCAAATTAATACCATTTATCCCAATCTAATATTTTCAGGTTGGTTAACTGGCAACTAGTAATGTTAAAACATTGTTAATTATATGTCTCAGAACTAGTTCAATTCCCCATGTTTGCTTGAATTGTTTTCCTCCCCTTTTTGTTCTTTACCCTTCGATCTGTGATGAAATACTTTCATTTTAGCGGAAACAGTGCAGTTTTGTGGTATTTGAAGATAATGCTATTTTCAATTCAACAGTAAAAATATTTAAAATAATTGTATTTGATTAAATTAAACAATGGATGAAACATTGAATGAAAGGAAACAACAGATTGTGTTCTGTGAAATTCAAATCGACACATTGTAATCATGTAACTAATCTTCTCTCATTGTTTCCCTCTTCAGGGTCATGTGAGGATAGTGAGTCCAATATGTCCCTGTCTGTCTTACATCTCTCTCACACATGCAAACACACCTTCATTTCATAGATCTCAGTTCACTGTGAGCAGACTGTCTGTGGGAGGAAACAGGTCAGCTGAACCAACATGCACGCTGCCCAGAACATGAGTATGATTTATCTGTCATATCCATGTTGTTTCTATTTCCACTTTTGCCAGAAATTCTTATTCTCATTCAGCTTAATATTGACTCTGTACCATATCTCTTTCTTGCTTGATGTAGGACTTCTACTCCTTCCACTTCTGTCTACTGTACAACCTCTGCATGTACATCCATCCTGGGGGACAGTTCCCTCTCCTGTTGCTCTTGCTGAGGTTTCTCCTCTCACTTTCTTTCTTCTTTGTATCAAGGATTCAGGGTGTTGTATGTTGAACAGATTGTAACGCCCTCAGTGATACATTTTAATTCTGGGCTGTCAAAATAATACTGACTTGACTTTATCTCACAGTAATAATTATGATCGCTACAAGCAGCAAAGCATCAACTGGGCTGTAGTCTCATGAAGTCTTAGAGAGGAAAAAAATAAAATGAAAAATTGTTATGGACAGATTGTCCTATTTATTTAAATTAGATTCAGCAATGAGCAATATTTACTTAGCATGTTCATATTAAATCATAAGACAGAGGCACAGTACAGTATCTCTTACAACAATATAAATAAATCATTGTTAATATTTTTTTATGTGTGGGTACAATTGTGTACAGAATATTTAGTAATGCATACTAACTATTTGTTCGACAGCTTTTGCCAAAGGTTGCAGTGTAGGTCTATGTCGGTTTCCTGTTTTAATTTCATACATGCATCAGGATGTTTGATGAGAATTAGTCCGGCTAAATACACATAGACATTTGTAACCAGTTAGCAGCTACCATCAGCTATCACCATCTTTAGCATCTTCACCAACAGTACAGTATGTGATCCTGGAAAGGTTTTCAATAAAAGCAAGGTGCTGCAGATCTGTTTGTGTGGTAAAGCCATCAATCCAATGCTGAGGATATGGATCTATCTTGATTGAGAATTACATGTACATTTGTGTACTTATTGAGCGAATACAATTAAATTGCTGCCAGAGACAAAAAAATCGTCTCGAAAAAGTCTAGACTGCATTTCACAGGGTTCAACAAGCTGGCTGTATCTCTGTGAGCTGATTATTTGTTATCTAGAACTGCTATAGCAGGATGAGAGAGAATCATGGTGGCCATCCATCACCTGTCCAAGTCAAGATGACTGGAAGTACCGACGTAGGACATGACAAGACAACTGCTGACATCAACAAAGGACAAAACTTTCTCTTTAAGGGATAGCTAAACAAGATAAACAAGGATTTGTAATGCTTTCCATTACACTCAATAAAATGTCCATTCTATTTATAATTCTATTCATTCTGCAAACGAGATGATCTTCCCTTAGGCAGGGCTCCGGACTAACTTTTCCACTGGTAGCACATGATTGGTCACACCCCTTTTTGGTAAGGCATGGTATATTGATGATAATTTAACTTTTTAGTCTTCAGACCACTCAAAACGCTTTTTACCATTCAAACCCATTCATACACTGATCCTTCAGGATTTACAGTGATAGATCCGCTCTATCTGATTACTTTATTTACTAGTTATTTTGCAGATGAAGATTTTAAAACACTATAATGAGTATATGAAATGAATGCATTGCTATACAATGAATGAAACCACCCAAGTGTATAAGAAATAGCTCTATTGCAGCAAGCTACAACATCAATGCATCAATATTAATCTATCATTATATATAATAATGTAACAACAAAATAACCCATTTGACTGCATAGTGAGTACTTTCACTTTTATAGCTTTAGGTACATTTTCTTGATTATACATACTTGCAGGACTTTTACTTGAAAACTTTTATTTAAGTAAGAGACCTCAGTACTTCTTCCACCACTGGTATTAATCAAAAACACTGGCTCTGGCGGTTTCCCCCAGCCTGCACTTTTCATCATCAGTGACTAAGAACCTCTCGTTGCCTAGCAAAAAACGGAATGCGCTGTTACACACCTTACTGGGATTGTGATTAATTAAGTGACCGCCTCTGCTTGCATCTGTGCAGAAGCAGAGAAGGCATCTTTGATGGCACAACTAACTCCACTAAAGGACAAGCTTGCATTGGATGAGGAAAAGCAGGAACTCAATAAGCAGATGGAGCAACAAAGTAAAAAAAGGGGAAACTTTGGAGCTACAATCCAAGTTGTATCAAGCTCCTCTTTTGTGGAACAGCTTCCCGTTTCAGTCCGGGGGGCAGACACACTCACCACATTTAAGAGTAGGCTTAAGACTTTCCTTTTTGATAGTGCTTATAGTTAGGGCTGGCTCAGGTTTGCCTTGGACCAGCCCCTACACTGGTATAGGCTTAGACTACCGGGGGACTTCCTAGGATACACTGAGCTCATCTCTCCTCTTCTTCATCTCTGTCTGTATGAATTCATGTATTAATGCTCATTAATAACTTTGCTTCTTCCCCGGAGTCTTTGTGCTTTCTCTCCTCGCAGGTTTCTGTGGATCCTGGTTGTACCTGGACCATGGTCTTGCCTCCTGCTGTGGTTCTGTCATATGCATTGAATGTGTTATAACTCTGTTATGCTGTTCATTCTGTAAACATGACATCTATCACACTTCTGTCCATCCTGGGAGAGGGATCCCTCCTCTGTTGCTCTCCCTAAGGTCTCTTCCTCTTTTCTCCCTGTTAAAGTTTTTTTTTGGGGGAGCTATTCCTGTTCCGGGACAGAGGATGTCGTATGTGTACAGATTGTAAAGCCCTGTGAGGCAAATTTGTAATTTGTCATTTTCGGCTATACAAAATCAATTAATGAATATTGAGGAAATGCAAAAAAACTATGGAATCTCTAAAAAGTGTACAGGAGCACTACAAATGCACAAAGTGTGCATGCAGAGGAATGACTTTATTACAGTTACTCACTGCACCACTTGGCTAAAGGAGAGCCTAAACCAGCACACCATTCAGTTCAAAAACAACATGATGACTCGCGGTTTGGCCAAGCATCTTATGCGAGAACGTAACAGAGGGAGGAACTTTTAAGGAAACCCAATCACATGAATTACAACTCTACAGCATCTTACAGAGACAAAATGTCATTACTGTCTCTCTTTTTATGTGACAGCATCATTCCTCTTTGCCCCAAAATAACTTCAAAGTCTTTGAAGGAAGATCCAGTTGAACACCCGCCAAAGTCTATTTTGTTCAACCAGTTTCCTAATAAATAAATAAAAAAAGTTACATAAAATTTGAAATAAGCAGATAAAATAGGTTACAAGTACTTTGTACTCAAGTACATTACTTTTGTAGCCTAAATGTACTGAATTACATTCCACCACTGCTAGAACAAAAGCACAAACAATTTACAAGAGCACAAAGTTCTTCATAGCCTCTTTATTTTGCACTCAAAGTGCATCAGATTGATGTATTTAACTTTAAAATGTTCTGCCGGGTGAGCATGTCCACCCGCCATAGTCTCACAAAGCCCTGTAGGAAGAACTGACCAGTATAACAAACATTCACTACACTTCCAAGTCACCTAAAGATAGCAACTTCCAAGCTGGAAATAAGGCTTTGTCTTTTCTATTCAGGTAAACATACAATAGATGCATGTCTGCAGCTCAAAAGGAAAATGCACAGAGAGATCAGCTTCTTAGGAATTGGGAATCTTTTTTTTACTTTTTACAAGGGCACATGAGCAAAGACCTCCGTAACTGCTTGTCAAGCAAAGCGTGCATTCAAAATCACCAAATCCTGTGTCACTTAGGAAAGGAAAAAAGGAACAACAGCAAAAGGAAGTGAAAAGTCTTGAACATCAAAGACTGTTGCGAAGGTTTCTATGAAAGAATGTGGCAATAGTGTGTGCTGTCTATTGTGCCTGTTAAAGGAAAATCCAACAAAGGAAATCCATTTGTGGAAACTTACGCATGCCTTAACCCTCGTAGTTCAGTCTAATTCTGCACAAACATGCATCAGCTGAACATAACAGAAAAGAGAACTAACATCCTTCTCAGCCCCATGAGTCAAGAAAAGAGTGTCAGTAGTCATATAATCACAGGCTTTGAGGGGAGTAAGCTACACTGCAACACATTCATGGCCCTCCCAGAGTTTTACATGCACAAGAAAATGCCTTTTACAAAACAATGTTTCTAACCAGATGGATTTATCCTGGTGGACATACCTCAAGGACATCAAGCTCTACTAGAGACATTGGCTCTCTGATTGGCACTACTGAACCATTGCAAATCATTAACAGTCAAGGAGAGCAGTAAGGACCCTGCTAGGTTGGGTTGTCAATGGTCTATTAAGAGGATGAAGTGCAAAGGGCACCCGCACACCCTTAGTTCTGTCAAAGGATTTCCTTGGTCAAACATCATGACTTACAGGTTACACAGTACAATACTGATTTCACTGAAAAATCCTATGACGACACAGAGGAAATGACATGTGAGGAAAGCAGTTCACGAATACTTCAGGGTCCTAACCAAATTAGCCATCTGATAGGGGTACTTCCATCAGGAGCCGATCGGAGTGATGGGGGACAATCTAGCAATGTTTTAACAACTTTAGTTTTCTGAAAAGAATGTTGATTTTCTGAGGTTCCTATGGTGGCCTGGGGGGATACAAGTCTGAATCCTTAGGAGTACCGGATGGCTGTGCACCTTTTTGGAGCTGTAAATGGTAAATGGACTGTACTTGTATAGCGCTTTCCTAGTCTTCTGACCACTAAAAGCGCTTTCACACTACAGTGCAAACTATTCACTCAAAATTACAGTTGAGGAGAATGGGAAACACTGATCGTAAGTGATTGACAAAATGTTGAACAATTGATGACTGCTTAAAGGAGGATGAAGCAAGGAGCTCACAGCTGCATGTCACAGGGCAGGTTTCCGACTCTCCAAATGGATAACCAACAGCTGCAGGGTGCTGTCCTCAATTCTAGAAGACAGAGCTATAGAGGTGAAAGCACTCAACCTGGACAGCGATCGACTCCCAACTGAGAGAGCACTTGGTGTGCAATGGTGTGTGGAAGATGACACATTTACTTTCAATGTCGCCATAAAGCCACAGCCACACACATGGAGGGGGATATTGTCTATGGTCAGCTACATCTACGGCCCTTTAGGGTTTCATCCATTACTCTGCCGGCTTAACTGCTATTGCAGGAGCTATGTAGCTTAAACTATGGATGGGATGAGGAAATACCCAAGATGTATTCTGAGCACTTGGTTAAATGGAAATTAAATCTCCAGAAGATCACTAGTTCAAGGTTAGAAGATGCCCAAAGACAAATGACTTTGACAGACACACACAGGCACAACTTCCCCATTTTTCTGAAGTAAGTGAGAAAGGGTATGGCACAGTGTGCAATTTGAGATTGGTGATTGACAAGAACAACAATTGTTTTTTATTGATGATGGGAAAGGCAAAAGTGGCTCCCATTAAGAAGATTACAATCCCCAGGATGGAGCTTGCTGCTGCAGCTTGAAAGCCCAATGTGTTGGCCCGTAGGCCAATCAGTGCTTAAGTACATAGGAAACCAACTCACAGGATTCCACACATTTGTTGCTGAAAGGATCTTCATCACTAGAGAGGCCACATTGATGACTCAATGGAGATATGTAAACACAAAGATCAACTCTGCTGATGTTGGCTCTAGGGGTCAGAAAGCAGATGATGATTATGGAAAAACAGATATATTCATGGCCCAAATATACTCAGTAGGTCAAATGCCGGAAGAGATTAAAATCTCCAAATTGTCTAGCATATTCATACTCTATTTTAGACATATGCATGAAAGGACTGGACATAGACGTACAATGGATCACAAAACTCACAAATTGGGTCAGCAAAAAAGTAAAAAGGGGACCAAATATATCTTTTAGAGATTCTTCAATCTCGTTTTTTTGCCGCCAATGCCAGTTGCCGATCATCGATGATCCCTATTGGCCAAGGCAGATCGTTTTTGTTGCTTTGATTTGTTATAGCAGCTAGTACAAGGCTCCACCGTCCCAAAAATAAGTTCAACCGCTCTGAAGTCAATGTAAACCATCAAAAATTCTCAATGTTATCCTTTTACTTTATTATTGTCATCTAAAGTGGTTATTTACAGAAAAACACACATTCTTTGATTTAAACAATTTGTGGCATTAGTCGGTTTACTTATTTATAAGCAGCTTAGAGCTAGTGTTAGGAAGGTACGCGGGTCATAATTATCTCTCTAATATCTATAGTAAGTTCTATCTAAGTTTCTTACCAAAAAATACATTTTACAAGATTAAATTTAAACACATCTTGAAGGGTCTGTCTTGATCATGGATCAACGACGTTCCGTTACATCACTACAGTGTAGAGTAATAATTTAGGCATCTGTCATGAATGCTTTGATGTCTTTTTATAACCAACTCAGAGCTTCTTCCATCTAGATTTTGGTGGGTGGACCAAAAGAGGTCTTAAACTGGCCCTACAAACTACGCAATTTGACTAAAGTTTGGTTCCAGACTTATTAGAAAGTGAAATTTTTTAGACTTTATACACAATGAAATTAAATGAGTAAAATAATAGGTAGATTAATTCTCATCATGTAAAGACCTGGCAGTGCTGGTGCCTCTAGCTGCATGCTCTGGCACCTTCTCATTAAAGGGAAAATCAGAGGATACATTGAGATTTGGCAACTGACACTTTCCCTCCTCCTCTCTCCACTGTAATTCCAGTCCTCCAGACTCCTCTCTTTCCACTAAGGGCCTCCTGTTGGCAGGTGACAGCTCAGTGGATGGGCCCCTTAGCTAGCTCCCGGATGTCCTGAGGGGGAGCTGGGGTTTGTACAGAGGCAAGGGGCAGAGTCGAGGGAGCTTCCCCCTGCTCCCCCCACCCCAACCCAAGCCTAATGGTGTGGAGCGAGCCCCTTCAATCCCGATGCTCTACAAGCATCAAAACTATGGACAGAGAGGCAGGAGTACAGCCCTGTTCTCAGTTCCACTCTGCTAAACAGGTGCAGGCGTGCCGGGTGTGAGCCAAAATAAACACACAACACATGCATGTACACGCACACACACACACACACACACAAACACACAGGACTGCCACTTCTTGTCGAGTTCATTGTGGAAGGACTGCATGAGTTGTAGTTCTTCCCAGGAAAACACTTTGTACTTGCAGAAGTTGTGTGTTTTATGTGTGTGCGTTTGTGAGTCCCTCAGAGCAGGACAAGTTTGCAATGACAGAAGTTTAATCCCTGTGGTTTTCTGGTTTGTGTTTAAACAAGGAAGCAAGTTGAAGCGTAGTCTACCCCAAGTCTTTACCCAACTGGAACTGCTGTCAAATAAAAACCTCTGTCCAAGAAATACCATCGAGGAAGTAAGCCCCAGGCAGCGGCTTTCCCTCCCCGCTGAGAGAAGTGTCTGAGAGGGAGCAGAGGGCTTAGAGTAGCGTTAGGCTGATGCAGGCTGATATTGGCCTTTGATAAAAAATCAGTTTGGGTCCAGTCTGTGTGGTCCATCCCTGATATGATGGAGGTTCCTGCCTGACCACAGATAGCCATTTCATTCTTATTATTTTTTATATCAGATGTCGGAGCAAAAGAAAATCATTTCAGTTGGGGTGTGGGAGGATTTAACTCCACCTTCTGCTTGTGGAACCTGCCTCATGCTGTTGGTACCTCATTCGCTCAACACCTTTTTTCAAGTATCCCAGGAATTACATCCATATAGAACGATACGGCAGAACATGCTTAACGTCCAACGCCAGCATTCACTGCCAATTCAGGAAACAGTGTGCCACAAGACACAGAAAGAAAGGGTGTGGAGGTCAGGCTGGTGGATGGACGTATAGCACATTTGTCTTGTGTGCAGGAGACCAGAGTTTGCATTGTGCCACAATCCAGTAGCAATGCCAGTGACCTGTATCTCTCCCTTTTGTTTTGTATCCTAACCCTCACCATACCTTCACTATAGATTATTTGGATTAAACATATTTCCCCAACCTTACCATATATGTCATGTACAGATGTTGTAGAAAGACATGTTAAAAGTTTTGACATTTAAATGTGAAAAAATAACGTAATACAGGGTTTTTACAGAATTCAGTTATTTCTGCCGATAGGGTGGGTTTTTCAAAACAAAAACACCTAGTGAGACCAAATATGAAGACCCATCAACTTGAAACGTGATGGGGATTATCACATTAACTACTTTTTTCTTTTTGCCATAATGATGATGTATTAAAAAATTCTAAAGTAAAACAATTTAAGAAAAAAACGAGCTTCCAATCAGCCTTAAAAGTCATTAATGTGGCTTTCAGTGCATTTTATGTACTTTTGTTTTATAGGCTAGAATATTACCTGGCCCCATATTTGCTCTGTGAATATATGATTAAACACATTAATTGAGGAGTATACAACATATAAGCAAAAAAATCTAAATAAATAAATTACGAAGCTCTTAAAGCTAGATTTTGACACAGTGCCTGCCTTGAGACAGAACTTCACAATAACCCTACATCATCAGTTTATTTCATAATATTATGCTCTTGCAGTGCATTTTCACAAACAAATGTTCAATTTTCATAAATTAGTCAACACACAGTTAGGTTGGACATTTTTAGGGACTCTTTGGATTGTTGGTAGTCCAACTTTGAATATATTTCTCTATAAATACGTTTGTCAGTCTGAATTTAGCAAGCTCCCTTCTACAGTAATTTAAGGGCAGCTTTAGAAGCGATTTAACCTGGGAGCAACATTACAGGGTCTAAACCATTATATGAATTAGACCATGTCTAAAAAAAATAACAATAACCCTACTGCCTTGCCTTACTAATTTCTCAATTTAAGTGAACTGACTTTTTACAAGCTCATACAAACAGTGCCTTATTTTTAAGACAACACACATATCACAAAAACACACTCTTATTAGCATAACCCTACCAAACAGGCTCCTAAACCCTTGTGCCTCACTTTTAAAAAAAGTGACTTTGGGGTCGTTTGAGGCCAAAATGTTTGCGTAAAAAAAACGTCTTATCCATTTATAATTCTAATCCTTTAAATGTAAATTTTTAGAATTATGCCACAATGTTTTTAAATTAAAAAAACACCCAAAAATATTATTATCATTATATTTTCCGTATATTAGTTGCTAGGCTGTGTTAAAAATGTTATTTTTATTCGATTTTTTTTACAGTCTGAGATATGTCATTGATTAACAACAATATTGATTTTGCTGCATTTCAATTTTTTGTGCAGTATTTGGTTAAATAATCTCATCTAACTAATGTATAGTCCATGTAAAAATGGCGTAAAAAAAAATGCCACAAGAACCACTTGCTCTTGGCTCATATGGTCATACAAACAAATACTCATGCATGTAGGCACACACACACACACACACACACACACACACACACACACACACACACACCTATATTCAAAGCTCAATAGCTTATAATGTAACTCAAATACAGAAATGTACTGTGAAGGCCTGCACGTTCATATGTGTGACATTGAGAGAGACAGAAAGACGGTAACTGTGATCTGCAGTATAATATAATTTCTATAGCTCTAGCTGCCACACATACACACACACACACACACTTAAAGTAAACACACATTTTCTTTTCATACACACACACACACACACACACACACACATACCACAACATTCATATCAACACACACATCCTTTTATTTACTACAGAGCTCCATAATACCGAGTGCAGGTTGATGGCCTTTGGCCTGCTGTGGTTGTGATAATACTGCCACCTAGAGGCACATACACGCATGCTTAACAGAGGCCATATGGAGGCAGTGTTCATCACACTCACTACACTGTACCAATCATACGCTGGGTAACGCAAGGTGAAAATTAACTTATCAAAAGGATATTATACCCATGCTGCAAATTCACCCAAAAAAGTGTTCAGTCCATGAGAAGTTAGTTATCACATTGGCCCCTACTTAGTTAGTCCCTGCATATGTTATTACTTTCATTAAATAGCAATATGTTGTCACTCAATATTCATACATAAAAAATAAGGCAGGTTAGAAGATCCATTCGTAAACTCCATCAGTTTTAGATTCAGTGAACTGAAGTGAAACCGTACTCCAGATGAAGCACCTAATAAAAACCTATACTCATTTATAATCATTTCTGTTCACTGCAGAGCGCTCTTAATTCACTCTCCAAGAAAAATAGCAGAAATGCAGTAGCTGTCCCATGAGGTCACATGACAGAGACATCATGCAGTCGTGGACTAAGAATGATTTGCTCCTGATAATCAACATGATTCCTCTCCTCTCTCTCTCTCTGTTTCTGAGCACTGTGTAATGACTCTGGTTAATTTCTCAGGGGAGAAACAGTAATAAGTGATCATTGACAAAAGGATTACTATGGAGACGATCACATTATCGCTGCTTGGCCACCCGGCTCGGCGCGTCTGTCAGTCTCCTGTGTGCCAGTTCCTGACTATTCAAAGAGCCTGTACATTCTGTATGTGATGTACTGTACACCTGTACATGCACGACCAGGTGACCGTCAAACTGATTCACTGAAGCGGAGAAAGAGAAAGGTAGAATAAGACAAAAGCCGTCTCTACAATTTGATTGACTGTGTATGTTGAGAGGGCCGTTTAGCAGCTGAATTACAAATACAAGAGGCTTGAGTGAGAGGTGAGTCGCAGAGCCACACAGCTACTATATGCATTCGTATCTTTTTATGTCAAAAAATATATATATACTATAAATACTATATGTATTTGCATCTGTATTCTGTATGGGTCAGGAACCAAACATAGGAGTTATGAGTGAACAAGTGGACAACAGTACTGAGTGTGGCCAAAACCATAACACAACTTGAGCAGGGATTGACTTACTGGCATCACTATATGTGAAGTGCCCTGCAGTGGGAACAATACATTTTGTTGATAAATGTTGTCTCGATAAAGCAGCATAATGAACATGTTTTTCATATTTATTTTCACAGAATTCACCCTGTGAGTACAAGTAATACTCCCCCGTTTTTTTTCTTTCCCCCAACTGGCCTTAATGTGTTCTTTATTACAGCGCTTTTTTTGAATACTGTCTTTTATTTGTGAATTTACTGATCTAATATTTCCCACCAGAATAATATTGGTGCTAAACACAAAAAGTGAACCTGCTCTTGCATCAACAATAAGGGAGAGAAGGTAAACGGTCTGTTCCAACTAGTAGAAAAGGCTTAGCTTTTTCGGACAAAAAGTGTTCGGTACATCAACCAGCAGGAACACTTGAAAGCAAAAAATAAACCTATAATAAATGGAAATGAAAAATAAAAAAGGTGAATAATAAAACTCAAAAATATAAAGGTTGCAAATCATTCTTCGTCAGCAACAGAGTCAGGGTGTGAACATCTGGTAAACATTCTCAACCACTGGCACCTGCATTACAGCTCAAAGGGAAGCTGGTGAGTTGCCGTAGTAACGACGGATGCTGAGTGAAAAAGCTTGTTGAACACAATGAAACAAACAAATCCTTCAATTGCAGTTGACAAACATCTCTTAATCAGCTACCAGAGAGAAACTGTTGAGTTGAGAGTTGAAGACGCATCACACTTCCATTCATTGGCCCTCTGTACAGACAGAGGACAACTGAATATTTGAAAGTCTCTTTAATAGTGAAACTACATCTCTCTGTTGTTATTTTAGGATTGGCTAATAGCGAGCACTTTCACTTATTTTATTACCGCTCTTCCCTAATAGCTTCTTTCAAATATTTGTGGGACATATTTGTTGAACCAGGTCTCAGTCTGTAAGTAAGGTCTTGTGTAACTTCCTTCCTTTATTCCAGAGGGGATCAAAATAGATTGAATTGGCTCCAGATCACAAAAAGCTAAATGTTCAGAAATTAATTTGATGACTAATTCAGAGCAATCTTTAGCAATAACAAAAACTCGTTGTTTTTTTTTACTTTAGAATCTCTTCATGCTTGCATTAACTGATATATTGTGTATTTTATGTTATAACATCAATGAGTAAAAGTAGAGAGGACAACAGTCAAAGTGGCCCCTTGCCTGTTCCAATAAACTACATTCATCCTCCAATCATGTCTTGACATAAGAGGGTTGATGCTGTTTGCTTTTTTTATTTGATGAATTTTATAACTGCAATTTTCAAAAGATCAGATGTATCATCTAATGTAATAGTGGCACTGCAGTGATGGTTTAAAGATTTTAAATTAATTTTAAAAGTAAAAAGTCTGGTATGACTTCATCCAGCTAGCCAAACCTTTCTGGTGTACAGCTAGTAGAGAAGCTTCACATGGACTGCTTCTCTTTCCCGCTAGCCTGCTGTCTGATTGTGAGGTCAGGCTGATCTGGGATCAGCTCTTTGGCCTGCAGAATCTCCACCAAAGTTCTCCTCTCAAACGGGTCTTGGAGAAGTAGTGCTCGCGCTGGCGCTCGCCTGTTGAGACTTCTCCTGACGAGGACGCTGATCTATTTGAGGACGCTGATTGGCTAAATTGTATGTCACTCATTTATGTCTTTAATCAGCAATTGGCTAAACTGCTTCATAGACCCGCCTCCTGTGAGCCATTTCTCCATGGCCCCAGCGCTGCTGAGACATGCAGACAGGAGGAGAGGACGTGCAGGAAAAGCAGATATTTTGCGCAGATACCATCATTTACAAATATTACTGGGTACATTCCATATTTCAAAAACACAAATATTGACAATTTGTAAAATGTATTTACAATTTTTATTAAGGCGCTCAAGGTGGGGCCATGCCCCATGGCCCTCTATTGGCCAGCCGCCACTGCTTTATTGAGTTGAGAATTTTTGATCTACTGATCTAAAATGTGTTGTGGTCGTCAGCTTGTTTAACAGCTTGCAGCCATAATAAGTGACCTTGTTAACTGCAGCTCTCAGCCCAGTGAGTCCGTGGTTGCTCGTAGTGAAGGATGCTGTTGAAAACATCAACAACATGTAGGTGTCCTCGTAAAAGCCTTAAATACGTTTTATCTAAATACTGTGTTTATTTTCTTCAACAAACATTTACCTAAGTTACTACAAGCAATTGAAATTTGTCCAACAGGTGCACACATATTTTTGATGATGTCGGCAGTAAAATGATTTATTGGGTCTGAAATTTAACGTCTGGGAAAGCTTTCGTCTTCAGACAATGAAAACACTTTCTGACAACAGTGAAGGATGTAGAAGCAAAACACAAGATAAGTTCCCATTATAGGAGCTGTTCAACACAACACCGAGGATCATCAGTGCAGCCATTACTCCTCACTAGTCCTAACCCTGCTTGAATACATAATCTTTCTTATTACTTAATGATTTAATTATGTTTTGTTAGTTTTTTTTGTTTAAAGAACTATCAATTATCTAAAAGAAAACAAGAAAAATGTAATGTCCAGCAACACCAAACAAGAGCTTTTTTTATTGGGTGACATTTTTGAAAGTAGATTCACCATTAGATATAAAATACTTAGGTTGGAATCTAACTGTGTCAAAGTGGCTACCCACTCAGCTTTTCTGTAAACCCCTGTGTAGTGAAATAATGCTTGTTTCTAAAAGAAGCCCGCAAAACGCTGGCACTTAACCCAGCCCAGCTTTCATCATTAGTGAGTTTCTTATAGCCGGCTGAACTGTGCAAAGAGCTCTCATTTTCTCTATCTTGTTTTTTCTCCATTGTCACTGACAATACTTAGCATGAAGGAGGAAGCTGCGACTCTCTCACATTCACACTCACTCTCGCTCTCTGTACTGTGTGACCAAGTGTGGGCTGACCCTGACATTTTCCTCTCCTCTAATGCGCTTTAAATGGGCTGCAGGGCAACTGGAGTCCTGTATGGCTCCACAGGCAGCCATTATGAGGCAAAGAGCAAAACCAGAGGGCATGGCAAGACATTACCTCTCCTGATTTCTCCCCAGCTCTTGTGTTTTTTTCCCTCCCAGGCTCTCTCTCTCCCCATGTCTCACACACACAGAGACACACAGCTACTGATGTAATTTAAGCTATTATGTAGCTCAAAATTAGAGAGTCAGGTAGAGGTGATTCTCATCATTAGAGTTCCAGGCACCACAGCTGCTGGAAGCCCATTATTCTGCTAAAACAGCTTGTGAGCCATTGTGTTTCAGCCATCGCTGCTTCGTTCCTCCTTCTTTAACCTTTTGGGCTTGTTTGCTTGAACTGCCTTCCTTAGTGTTGATTGTAAATCTGCTTACTCCTTTTCAGGCACACTTATGTTGATCAAGACTGTCCGCTTCAAACTGACTCTCTATCAGAGGACTATTAATAGACTATGTCCCCCAGTGGAAATTTCTCTTCACAGTGCTATACATGTCAGTCAGTAGTGCATACAACAGCACAACAGTACCAACATGCAATGACAGATAACAGGACACACTCCTAGGTATATTCAGCAAGGCCTGGTGTTTAAAGCAGCCATGGCTGCAGGGATCAGGCTTTACCCAAAGCGAGTCCATCTACACCTCATTATTATTAATATTATTATGCATGTGAGTTTGACCCGGTTGGCAACGCACCACATGTTAAAGAAGCAGGTGGAACAGTACAGTATAATGTGCTGGAGGATCATAGCAACGTAGAGTCCTTTAAGCTTACGACTGATTGTTTTGGTGGCTCCTTTTTGAATGTCATTATTGTGCTGGTCGAAGCTGAGTATATTGTCCAGTGTAACTCCGAGGTATTTGAAACCGTTTCAACTCTTTGGTTGTTAATGAGGATGGGATGCTGAGGTGAGAGGTGACCAATTATTATTCCCTTTGTCTTGCTGCCATTGAGGTGAAGATAGTTATCCCTGCACCACTAGGTGAAGTGTGCAACCGTGCTGTGATAATCCAGAGCAGAGTTGTTGTCTGTGAGTAAGGCAAGAATGGCTGTGACGTCTAAGTGTTTGAGGTAAGTAGTGATGGGTTAAGGACTGAAGTCATTGGTGTAAAGTGTGTACAGATGATGTAGTTTATGGATCACCAGATGCCTAAGGCTACATCCACACTACGTTGTTTCTGTTTTGAAACGCATATCTTTTGCTACATTTATGCCTAGCGTCCTAACTCCGGAGTTTTAGAGCATCTAAAACGAAGGAGTTTGAAAACGCTACCGACGGCAGGTAAATTTGAAAACTTGTGTGGTAGTGTGAACAGGCGCTCTACGGAGACCTTTGAAAACGGTGATGTAGAAACCCGGGTTTGCTACTACTTGATTGGGTCTCATTTGTCATGATGTGTCTTTCCCTGATTCGTCACGCCGCCAGAAGAAAACAAACAACAACATCCATGATTAGCGAACAACTACCAGTCGTAAATTCAACATGGATAACTGATTAAATTCAGCATTTTATAATTCTACTACGGCCGACATGCGGAGGAAGCAGTTGTTATTGGAGTGATTAGCGAGCGGACGACTGAAGCATAAATGCTCTCCATTGCGACAGGGACTTCACTACGAGTGAGAACGGGACAACAACAAAACCGAGAGGAAACGAGTGAGAGACGTGTGTTGAGCAAATTGATTGACCCATAATCTAGTTAACCTTGATTTGTAAGTGTTCATTTTGAAGTAGATTTGATGTGTGAGAGAGAGCAAGACCTGCAGCGCTTTAACTAAGTTTAAAAAATAAAACTCCTTTATAGAGGGGAATTTTAGGAGGTACAGCAGGCAGACAACAGTAAGGACTGGTTTAACTACATTTCTTTCAAATTTCTTCTGCAGATTCCCATCTAATTGACATGTCTATATTCATGACATGAGAACAAAGTAATGAAATGGACAGCTTGACTATTGACTGAATTTAATTGACTGCTTCAAAATGCAGTACAGTAGTTTCCAGTGCTTTTGAAATTACAGTACTGTACAAATTAAATTGCTGCACTATGTATAATTAAAATACACTTACCTAGAGTACAGTACTGTGTACAAAATATAGTTTACTGTGCTTACTGCCTGCTCAAGGGGGCATTATGTAACCAGGCATTATCAATCCACTTGGGCGGCTTTAACCACTGGTGGTTTCTTCCCCTTGTGCATTTGTTTAACGTTTCCATCACGAGCATCCATGACTGTTTCATGTTGTTTGAGTAGACTACATTAGCTAGTCTGAGGAACACCAAGGATTCTTTGATAATCAAAAAAATCCATTATTATAAAATACAAACAAAACTCATCTGACCCATTCAGCTACCAACATGACATTAACATTTTGAGGCGTGGTACCAGTAAACCTGATCACACCAGAAAGTGACATGGTAAAATTGATTTGCTTGTCCAAGCCAAGAAGGTGGTGCTAGAAGCTTGATTATGATTAGATTTCCCTTAATTATCAGATGTCTTCCCAAATGTGTGTTTTGTGATGAAATGACTGCTTGCAGGTTGAGCAGTAGCTACTGTTGGTTGTGGTATGTTACATACATGGCAAAATGGACACGAATTATGAATTTGTATAACTGAGTGCAGTCTTGATGATGATTATGTGTCATCTGTATAGGGTGTTGTGTGGGCTTTTGTTAGGTGTTGTACTCTGTTCTCTTTCCTTGTCATATGTTCTTAAGTTAGTGTTATTATCCTTCTTTATTGCTCTCATTAGACCCACACGTTCAATACCACCAGGGCATCAATGACAACTTCCCACATCGGCGTGATTAATCCCATCTCATCTCATCTCACCTCATATTATATCCTCTTTTTTTTCCAAACCCCTTTACATCCGTCCATCCTTCTATCCCTCCTTTCCTCCTTTCCATCAAAGTGGTGCCAGGGGTCATGGTAATAAAACCCAGGACTCATGATGTAATTATTATTATTACATACATTCCAATTTAAATGCTAATGTTTCTGGTAATTATAAGGTATATTAAATAAAACACACACACACACATGTACACACATAGATGGAGATGAAAGCCAACACTTCTACAGTACACCACAAGTGAATGGACGCTTACATGGATTCACACTCGTATAAAAGCACACACACACACACTCACACACTTATTAATAATAAGATGAAATTCCCTAATTATAATGAAGTCTGTGATAGCTGGCTAGCCCTCTCAGTCATTAGAGTGAATACATTTCCCTTAGGTAATTATGAACATATTTCAACTCCGTGATTAAAAGATGATTCCTGTTTTTTTTTTCTTCATAATATAATGGGACCTAAAAGAACATAGTCCCAAGGGTGTTACTTTGACAGTCACCGCCACAACTTTATCAGAGTGATACCGGCTTGGTGTACCTCTGGATTCACTGACCCCTGGTGTAGGTGTATCTCTGTCTAACATAAGAGCTCCATGGTTGTGAAGTATATTAGTATTTCCAGTCTGATTGAACCTCCAGGGCCAGAAGAAGCTCATCACCAGTACCCAGATGTGCTTCAGGCTGCCGATATCCAAGTCACTGGCACTGAGGGGGGGGCTGACAATTTTGGTTTCTTCCTAGGAGGCACTGTACTTCCATCCATCACACAAAGGAGCCTGTCAGAAGCCTTGATAAGACTTCAGATAGCACCTTGAAGGACGTGAGACATCTACCCAGGAAGTTGCAATAGACCAGCAGGGTGAAAGTGCTGGAATTGGAATGTTTAGGAGAACAGAATTTGATTCCTTGACACATTAGTTTAGTTATGTTGTGGATAGCAGATATAGGAGTTAAATACATTATTATATTTTACTATGAAATAGTGACAAACTAACAAAATGTGTTTGTTTGTCACAATTTTATAGAAAATACATATTCTAATGTTGGTTTAGAGTACTGTATGTAACGCACCAGCCTGGTTTCCTGAAAATTAGGTTCCCATACAATACAACTGCATTGTCAGTTACATTTCCTTCAGTTTAGGTTACATTCTAAAGAGTAGTACACAACACCATCTCAGACACCTGACAAAATAGATAAGGCAGATGAAGAGGAGAATGCAGCGTGGAATAAGCAGCCAATGGCTTATAGCCACAGTCTACATCTGGTGATCTGAAAAACATCTGAAATGACGCAAACCCTCAGACTCATCAGCATCAAGCACTGTCAAGAACACCTCCAAGTAAATTTTATGCAATGATTTGATATTTGTGTTTTTATTTCACCCTATAGTTAGCGATGTTCTGAACAGGTTGCTTTCCCGTTACGAGTTCTTTGTCATTGATTATCTGCTTTTAACATGTCTGATTCAATTCTAAATGTTGACTAAATGTCTTGATCAAAATGCTGAAGGTCCTGCATTCAAACAATTATGTTTATAAGCTCACATTTTTGATACGATATGAATACATTTTACCTGCGAGACAAAGACTCTGAAACTGACACCGTCATTTCAACCAGCCAAAGCAATTATCGGTGCCAGCTAAAAATGAGAAGCTGCTACCTGGACCATTTTGTACACTGATCTTTGCTAATAGGAAACAGATCCGGGTGTCCGAATGCGTGTCCGAATGCGTGTCCGAATGCGTAAAGCACAGCAGAGTATCGGATTTTGATCGGCTTTATTCCCGCTGATACCAGCCTTCAAAACATGCCACTATGACAACGATGCAGACAACGATACTTCAAAAGTGAATTAGTCGTTCCTTTGTTTATTTCCTGAAAATATTGGAGTTACATTTACTGTCCTATCCTGACCATCAACACCCACCCACCTCTGATGTAATAAAAAATGAAAACTTTGAGACATTTGAAGAAAATACTGGAGAATTGATGTTCCTTCAATTTTCCTTTCACTGATACAGTACAAACGCACCGACACACACTTGCTCTCAGAAACACACTTGCACACAGAGCTGACAGGAGCAGTAATCAACTCTGGTATGTCCAGGATGAATGGTTGTCTAGGGAACAAGTAGAAATAAAGAAGCAAGCAAGGAAACAAGGAGGCTGGAGTTACAACTTTTCTAAAAGAGGGTGTGTGTGTGTGCGAGTCATCTCCAGAGAGCTACCAGCACCAGCCCTGCATTGATTGAGAAAATACAGAAAGTGCTCCCAATAACCACAAAGTCCAAACCCTGGCAAGATATTTCCAAACACAATCCACCCTGCACCTTCAAATCACACTGGGAGCATGTACGTAGCTCAGTTATCAATGTATTCAGCACAGTAAGTGCTTCACTAGAATTAGGAGCTACTTGAGCATTTGTGATACCATATGTCAAGAAAGGAACATTTTCCCATTTATTTTAGTTGATATGGTTTGACAGAGTGCCGAGCATGCTCAGAATATTCTGGCAATTTATTTTTGCTGAACAGTAATATGATTTATTGTATTATTTTCCCAGTATGACCTAAAGCAGAGGTAAAATCTTAAAACAATAACACAGATAGTGCCTGTCAGGCAATGCAGGTTTTACTTGAATATACCCGCGGCCAGTTCCACACTGTTAAAATCAGTCTTAAAAACCCAATTTTGCTCAAAGCTTTGTGCCTTTTGAGTATGAGATGCTACATATGAAATATTAATTGTATCTAATCAATGCCTGTTTGTCGAAATTGCACAGATTCATAAGGACAGTCCACTAGACAACATTGTGCTTCCAATTTTGAGGCAACCATCAGTGAAAAACAAGTCCCTTTCCTGTTTTACCATGACAATGCCCCCGTTAACAAAGTAATCACCTGTAAAGAAATACTTTTCTTAGTTTGGTGTGACAGACAGACTCGCACGGAGCACTGACCTCAACCCCATCCAACACATTTTGGATGAATTGTAACAGTAACTTCGAGGCAGGCCTTATCTTCTGGGATGGATTGAGAAGAAGAGAGTGCTCGTTGGCGATATCAGTTTAATTTTGCGTTGAAACAATTATCTAACTCATCTTCACTAACAGGACTGAACTAAAGGTGAGTGACAAATAGAATATAACGAGCCCTACTTGTGCTGATAACGTTGGCAGTCTAAATGAAATATGTGGAATTTACTTGAACAGCACTAAGGCTATGGACACGCACACACAGATACCTACATTAATACATTCAACAGCCATTGTAATGAGGTTATTCTATTCCATTCATTCACAGTAACCTCAACCTTAGCTCTTATCACAAAAAGCCTGAATCTCCAGGCTTCTCTGAAAGGAGAGAGAGAGAGAGAGAGACCACTGTGTCCAATAAGTACACAATGTTGTCCCTGCCTGTCTGATCGATTTCCATGGCCTCTACGGCCAACAACAACTTCACTAGCTGTGACCAAACAATCTTGTTAGTTTCCCCCACAACTTCTTTATTTTCCATGTCTTAGAGGGAAAGTGATCTCTATTCACTGCAACTGGTTTCAATTTAAATAGCACGCTGGAAAAAGGGATTATTTCCTTTACAAACTCTGTTTGTGTTGTAAAACTGCACTAGGCTTCTATCAATTATTCATTTATTTGTATGAAAAATGAAATAGTTTCAAGTCAAACAATTTCCCCCCTTTAAATTGGAGATATTTAAAGGTTAAATGTCAATGATGTGAAAAAAACAATTACTGGTACAAACAATTCTATTTTTTGATATCACTTGTTGTCATCAACATAATTTCCACGATGTAAAAACCTGGTGATTGATGAAGTGAAATTGCAATAAAGGGACACTTCACCCCAAAACCAAAAATACATATACTTGCCCTAACCTGTCGTGCTATTTATCAATCTAGATTGCTTTGATGTGAGTTGCCGAGTGTGAGAGATACAGTATCAGCCGTAGAGATGTCTGCCTTCTCTCCAATATAATGTAACTAGATGGCACTCAGCTTGTGATGTTCAAAGCAGCAAAAAAAATACATTTGAAAATCTCAACAGCAATGTCTCTTTTCAGAAATCATGACCAGGGTACTGAAGATAATCCACAGACCTTGTTGTGAGCAGATTCATGTCGGAACTATTTTCTTTCTCCAGAACAAAACACGCCAAACGTATCACCGCACAGAAGGAAGCGTGCATCTATGCTCGATACTGCTAGCACCACTGATTTTGGGGTGAACTGGCCCTTTAAAACATAACCAGGTATGAGGTCATTTCTCTTTTCAAGTCAGTGTAGATAGATAGATAGATAGTTACTGTACTAAAAGGGGACATTTTTTTTCGCTTCAGCAGCAATTATGGTACAGTTAAAAATAACATAAAATGCAAATATCGAATGCACAATATATACAATAACAATAACAGAGTAACAATATTAGATATAAAAAGAATAATATTAAATTAACTAACGAAAGAAAACAGTAGTGCAAAGATTAAACCTAACAGTGTAACAGTGATATATTTGTGTGAATGATTTGGCCAGAGGTGATTTATTATACAGTGTACTCTGCTTTGTCATTTTGTTTTCCCTCTAAAGTGTTAAAACATGCCAGGCTTCTTACCCTCATGTTCCATTTGACAGTTTCAAGTTTTATGCTGATCCCTGAAACAAGGCAAAAATCTGATAAGAGTGCTATGCCGATGATGAATAATTCCACCTTGTTGGAGAGCGGAAGCTGTGCTAATTGTAGAAGGCCAGAGTTACTTTATTTTGATTCATAGGTGATGACAGAACTCTTACTTGTCAGCAGATTTTTCTCGTAATTCAAGTGGTTTTAAATCCAGTTTAATGGCAGCTCATGTCTTGCTTTTGATGGGATTTGTTGTTTTCAACAGCACATGAAGCAGAGGGAACAGGGGACGAGAGACCCCGACTGAAACAACCAGCGTTGTTTTAGCATAACTCATTATCGAACACTAAGAAGCCCTCCAGTGCTACACAGCCACACATACGGCAGCACTAAAGAGTCTTATTTATTCGTATCCCTATCGATGTGTAATGAGGTGTATGTATTAAACATGGTGCTCTGCGAATTTTGACTGCCTGTTTATCTGACTCCAGCTTTCCTTTGGGTGGCTGGAGGTTGTATTAGACATTGTCTGATGCTGCCAGTAAGGACAATGAGCAATTATGTCTTGTATTATTTTGACTTCACTGGTGCAAACATAAATGCATCCAAACAGCTGCTA
>NW_022280068.1:1852041-1879541 GCF_004355925.1 Anarrhichthys ocellatus | reverse complement strand
CGTACCATGAAGCGAGAAAATGAATAATGATCAACAAGGCTAATGTGGATAGAATTAGGGAAACAAGAGGATTACGTTTATAGAAACCTTTGATGAGTAGTTGACACAAACATTGAAAGCATTTTTCCAGTAATATCAGCTTTTAACCAGTGGAGTCTCACAAAGAAACCATTCATTTCTCAGCTCCTGTGTGTCCTGCCACAGTGTCAAGAGACTGAGCTTTTGGGTGAAGTGTCAGCTAAATCATTTCAAGTTATGAAAGGACAAAAATCCCCCCGTGGACGCTTTTATTCTGTTAGATCTCATCGACCTGCAGTCCTCAGTGCTTTCAGACACTTATTTTTTGATGGAGTGTGGAGATTTACCTTTTTCTTAAATTACTACCTTGGCCCACTTTTTCTCGGCCAGCTCTGTCTAATTCTGATTGTTTCCCAGAATGACTTTCAACTGACTCGGCAGAGAAGAGGCATTCAGCTGAGTGTGGCTGGAGAGAGCAATAATGACACCAGTAGCAGAGGGAGAGTTTCTCAGGTTGAGATACAGTCAGTTTGTACTTTATACTCCTCACACATTTAGTCTTGGAGCTGCACCTCTGTATTCAGGCTGCACTGGGAGGACAAATTTCTGTCTATGTTTACTGCTGTTGTATATACAGCTGAAACATTTGTACGACTGTAGCTGCTGAGAATATTCCAAACCATCACCTTAGATGTTGACACACAAATGCAAAGTGCATCATCATCATCAGGTGCAAACACTAAACGCACAGTCAACGCTGTCCTGACTCAGGGCATTGATGCAGAAGCGTAGCTTCCACCCTCCGGTTCCCCCTCAGGTTAACACTGTTAGCTCTGCCAGCACTGTTGCCATTGTTTGCGCTCTTCAGGCTCTTAGCACCGTTAGCTGCTAGGCGACGGCAGAGCTGAGAGCCATGTGGTGCAAATTGCTCAATAATAGATATTTTTCAGAATTCCAAATTTAGCCTCTCTAATATATTTCATTTTAAATAGTTATTTATCTGTTTCCTGGCTCTTAAGCTTGTGTTTTGTCCTGCTGTAACATGTGAATATCACCACTTAGGAAACAGCCGTAACTTAATATTATCTCAACGGTCTTATCTTATTAACCTATTGATCAAGGGATAGGTTTATAACAAGGGGGGGAAAAGGTCCTGACCTATACACATATATCTAGGATATGGAAATAAACAAGTAACTACGAAATATAAACCAATGACAAAATAAAAAAATATAACATCATGAATTTAATGCTCTTACATTATGTTGAATTTATTATTTATTATCAATTAACAATATCATACATTATTTTCATACCCATTCATACCCTTATTTTTTACATGTAGAAAAAGGGGAGGTGCTAAGTAAAAATAAGTAATAATTCGGTTCAATTTGGTCTATCCATTTATTTTTTTTTATTGATATCTTCGTTGATGTTTTTAATTTTGATTTAATTCGTTTTTGTCTTTATTTGTATTATTTCTGTTTCAGTTATTTAGAGTCACTGTGTTTACTGTTAATTTTATGTTTGTGTGTATGATTAAAAAAAGAAATGAATTTGGATCAGATCTATTAACATTTCCAGTTTAGTTCTTATGAAACAAATGTGTATTAATGTGTCCACGTTCAGAGTATAAAATGTAATCTTGTATGTATCAAAAATGAAAATGAGGGAATTATTGATTTTTCAAAACAAATATAACAAATAGCATGGAGTTTTCTATAACAAATAGATACGATAGTTAGAATTAGAAACCCTATCTAAACTTGGAAAAGAGGCATGTGTGTGTTATTATGACATGTCATCACATTGGCAGAATGGGGGTGTGCCACGTGTGTCCTCTCTGAAGATGAGCAACCAAAAGTACTGAATACAAATGAAGCTTTGACTGTAGATAGCTTTTCTTCTTCTTTTACTCCAAATAATGAAATGAAATAGTATTTCTAAAATAAATGGAATTGGATGGAAGTTGGTTTGACTTCGTCCATTGGCTGAAGAAGAGTGTGAATCTCATGCGGTTCTTACTGAACAGTGACACACTGGAGGGCTCCTGTCTTCAGCTAATCACATCCATGAGAAACAGCTACATAACAGACTGATAGAGGAGGCAGTGGAGCATGCACGCACACAGACACACACACACCCTCACACTTTTCTGGTATCACTGATGCCTGCAGTCATTCTGAGTGTGATATCCTGGACACAAGGTATCGCCTACAGCTCTCTCTCTTGCTCTCTAACTGGGTATATGTCGGTAACAAGCAGCTGAAGGTAGCTGACCAAGTGTGTGTGTGTGCGTGTGTGTGTAGGTCTCATCTAGGAAAGATTGCCAATGTTTTTCTGTCTGGTGCTTGTGCCCACATTCATTACCTGTTCTGATGGAGCGGTGGCATGTACACACACACACACACACACACACATCCCAAGTACACCACTGCTTTTGTGATTACAATTGATTGATTGGATTGACACAAGTTTTACTCATTTGTTCTTCTATTTACAGACGTGTGGCAAAAGCACACCACAGTCTGTGGAGAGACTTCATGAAATGCTGAAAGTCTGCAGGTCCTGATCACCATCATGGCAGGAGAGTGGGAAGTAATCTTTAATCTTCCAGACCAGAAGCCCTATGACCACTAAGGATATTGACAACCAGGAGGATCCGCAAATGAACTTCACTGCAAATAAAATACTACAGTAAGCATGTGTCCATGTGTCCAGTACTTTGAGAAGCTTGACTTATCTTTTGCCATCATGACACATATCCTCAATACAGTGGCAAGGTGATACAACAACGCAGAGGAGAAACTCAGCAAGTACATGTCAGGTGGACAACCTGCCATTCATTTCCCCTTTGGAGGTCAGGGTGTTCCATCCTCGTCACACTGCATTTATGTTTTCAGTGCTATTCCTAAAGATAAATGAATTTCCAACTTCATCCGCCTGGATCCAGCAACAATCATCAGAGCTTCAGTGTGTGGAGTTGTGGATTTGGATGTGTTCTGGGCTACAGGAACGATGTCATCATAAACTCTGCAGATGCTGAGCAACGCAACAGCATCTAACATGCTTGTAATGGCCTTGGTCTTCTCATAGCACAGACTACAACTTTGGAAATGCAAGATTCCAAGGAGGACATGGATCAAAAGTCTGCAGTGAACAGGAGTAATTATTTTTTAAGTATTCTTGTGTGAATACATATTCATCAGCACACTATTGAAATCTAAATCTTTATTCTTCAACTTCAACTTACATTTCCTCCTCACGCTGTTGGACTCTAACTCCTTCTGCATACTTTCAGCTACTAAAACCATTGAAAAATCAAAGGATTCAGCTCTTGAAGGACATTAGTGATTTATCTTTTCTTGTTTCTGCCTCTTATGCTTTTTAAAATATTAAGCTTTTTTCAAAAGAATTCTCAATGTAAGTCAATTTTTAAATCCACGTTGAAACTCTACTACTTCCACTTTCAGCCAGAGACTTCATTTAAACTTTAAATGGGTTACAAAACTGAACTGTTAAAGTCAGCTTTTTGATATCTTTTACAGTTATTACATTATCACAGTGTACGTTTTATGCTGTTTTCAGACCTATTCTGAGATTAGAACAGGAACTCCAAGCAACTGTTCATCGACACTCATGTTAACTCAGACCAGTACCAGTACCACTACCAGTTTTCAAACCTGCTCTGATGCTCAGATTGTTTGTACTACACACACAAATTTCACACAATGTGTTCATCAAGGAGTCCTACTTGTAACACGTAAAAAATGTAAGCAAGAGGAGTTGCGTGTTTTTCTTGTCAGGGAAGCCGAGGTATGAGAAGTGTGCTGCAGCTCAAACTCTACACAAAGCCCTGTCTGACTGAAGGGTCACCATAACCACGGCAACCTTTGATTGCTGTTAGGCAGACACAGGTGAGCTAATTAGTGTAGTTTGATACACAGAGGGTACATCCCAAGTCTCTTAATTGCATCCGTGTTTCCCTCACTTGCGTCTTTAACAAACTGCATTGAGTATTTATACACAGTCTGTGGTATTTATACTGTGTTCTTTGTCCTGCTTATAAGTGCAGGACAGATTTCTACCGGCGGAATGCGGTTATCATATTTATTAATTATTTGCATCTGTATGTTTTGAAATTCTGATTCTGACGTCACTATTAATTAACCCAGAATATGATTATGGTTTCACTTGAATACTGGAATCCATTTATTAGGCTCCGTCTCTGGAGTTCCCCCGTTCATCCCCAACCAGTTGTTGGAGCGGGAGCTGCAGAGCTTCGGGAAGCTGGGGAGCTGTGGGTCTGGGTTGTAAAAACGATAAACTGAAACATGTCCAGTCCTTCAGGAGACAGGTGTTCATGTTCCTTACCTGTCCTTCACAGACGCTGGAGGTCTCCTTTAGGGTGAAACATGGGGAGGGACACTACATGGTGTACGCTAGCACAGGTAGCATCAGGTGCTTTGATGCTACCTGTGCTTTGAAATCTGTGAACATTTGGAGTCTGAAAGACATTCTGGTTTCAGTCAGAGACAATGCTCTGGTTCTGAACTAATGTGTTTTCTTTAGTATTTATATTTTGGTTTTTCTGTTTTTTGCATGAATTAATTTTGTTGTAGCTTTTGACCAACTGTAAATGGAACTTAAGAAATAAGGATACCTTTAAACTTCTCTCTCTCTCTCCGGTGAGTGTGCAGTGTGAAATGAGGAAAACATGGCAGCTGACTCTGACAAAGCCGCCGTATCCTGGTCGTAACACACCACACATACACTCACATACAGTAGCTACACTGTATACAGGTCACATTAACCAGCTCAGTGACTCAAACTCAACACTCACTATACTCTACAGCAGGGGTTCTCAACCTTTTTCAATTTAAGGCCCTCTTCTGATTGTTTAAGCCTTTCAGAGGACCACTTTCCCAAATTAAGAGAAAAAAATAAATAAACTGGGCGGTGTTTCAATGAGTGTGAAGTGTTCTGCACGCTGCTTTTGCGTTGTTGAACGCCTCACGTTTATACAGGAGCGTCCGGAACGCCCTCGAAAAAAATCAAGCATTCATTTATTTTCATTGTGGTGACTTTTGCTGTATACCCTGAGCTATATGACTTTTCCAACAGTAGCAGTCAAACTGAGACTGTGCTGGGACTTAACGACACCTAATCCATTGTTTTCTGATTGATTGATTGGTTGAGTACCATTTAAAAGATCTTCAGTATTTAACATTTCCTATATGTGCCATGTCCATGTCACTTTTCAAATTGTATTTGTGCCCCTACCCTCACTTTCACAGTTTGTGTTGGATTTATTTTTGACATCTTTGAACAGTGTCATCTTAGTGTCCAGCTGTCATAATTCACATGAGATGACTTAATACACATGTCATCTCGGTCACCTTTAAATCCTACCATGCTCTCACAACTATAGGAGCAACACAGAGGGCTATTTGTGCTCTTTTGCCGTGGCTTTCACATCTCAGGCTTCAGACTGTTGTCACGGTCTGATTGATCTATATCCATATCTTGATTTACAAGGGACGATGTGTAAACAGCACGTCCTCTTAAAAACCCTGGAATAGAGCGTCAACAAAGAGCGATAAGGCTGTATAGGACTGTAGTTGTTTTAGGAAAGATGCAAATACTTGTGTTTTTGGCATCACTTTCTCGTTTATTCTCTCCAGTCTGATATTGATAAACTTCTCAACATCCCCTTCTCATTATAATCAAGCTGAGAGAGAATGGCAATGCCAGTACCTGCAGAGAGAGCCTAATTAGCAGGGTTTAGACACCCTCAGGTTGCTCCTGGTGTTTGGCATTTCTAAGATGGAGATGCATATTGAGTCGTCAGCATCACTTATCTCCAGTGTTCAGCATGAATGATGGTGTTCATAGACTTTAGCCCTGTAGCAAGGGCACAGAGAGGGATTTGAGAAAACATGGCTGCAGGCTGACTCTCACCACTTTCACAATCCCACAGCCTCATGACCCGCCACTACTTTGACAGTAACTTAGCTGGAGTTAAAGTTTGTACATTAAGTGTGTACAAGCCAAGCAGATAAACAATTTCAACCAAATGAACACAATGAGACTGGAAATATGGTCATAGAAATAAACGTCAGTGGCCAGTGTTAGTGATGACAAGTATTCAATATATTAATATAGATTTCCATTTTCCATTCCATTGGTTAACGTGTTTGTACAACTCTTACTTCTTGTACAAAACTATATTCCCAAACAACTAAACTGCATTCTCAATTACATTTAGAGGGAAACGTTTTAAACATGTTGTAAATGTGTTAATTGAAACAGAACAAAACAAAAATGCAAACTCACTTGGCTGGGTTCATGCAACAAAACTACTTGGGTAGGTTTAGTAAAATAAATCATGGTTTGGCTTAAAATAAGAACTTTGCTACGGTTTGTAAGATATGGACGTACATTTAAAAAAGTGAACTTTGACTTTTCAGGAGACAAACACAGGTCTCCTGTATGGGGATTCTGATTAGAAACATATTTGTGATACGTCCAAAAACAGACGTAATCTGGGAGAAAATACGTCTCCTCAAAATGGAAATGTAATTTATAGGAGACCAGGCTTAAACTTGCATTATCTCTGGCCATCAGGGGGCGACTCTTCCTGTTGCAAAAATAAGTCAGATTGTATAGAAATCTATGAGAAAATAACTCTACTTCTCTCTTGATTTATTACCTCAGTAAACATTGTAAACATGAGTTGATGGTCTCAATCTCTAGTTTCAAGTCTTCTTCAATGTTCTGTTAAAAATACAAAACATTCTCATGAACATAAACAGCTAAAGAGTCGCATTTGGGTTGGACTGTTTACTGCACAACCAGACTTTTATTCCCTTACTTTAGCCTCTAAAGCAATACCATGAATAGATTCAAAACACGGGTAGTTAAGAATTCCTACAAATAAATAAACTTAATCAAAAACTGTCTGACAATTATGACATCAACAACAATCACGAGCCAGGAGACAGATGTAACGTCAGTGGTGAAGGGAAGCCACACTATGTCCTCCGACCAAGACGATGCTAAACAACTGATCTCACCACATGTGCCTGCTTTAAGTGACTATGCATGCAATCACACTTCCTCTGTATTTAGAATTACTGCATCGACATTGATGATTGAATTTGACTGACAGAGAGAGATAGAATGAGATAGAACAGTATTTGTCCAAACAGTGTTGACCAGTGATTGAAGTGTCTCTTTGCTGATTGGATCTGCACAGCTTCATTCTGTGTATATATGTAGGGGGGCCGGGGGGGAAGCAATACGTTCTGTGGGTGTGAGTGTGTGTTTAGGCAGTCATCATCAGTGCTGCTATGCAAGGATGTACACAAGCATGACAGATGCACCTATGTGCACAGGAAGCCCCTGATTTTGTACTTATCCCTGTGAAGAACAAATTAATATAAATCAGTGGGAAAACCCTAACAAATCTAGCCATACAAAGTGTGTGTGTGTGCGAAGCAGAGAGAAATATTGTGATTGCCATCTTGCCTGTCTTGTTAGTAAAACAGATTGGTGGCAGTGGCTAAAAGAGAAGCAACCTCTAATGTTTCTGTTAGAGTTTTTCTTTTCTCTTCTCCTGTTTGCATTATGTATCTCTTCTTGCACTCCTTTCTCTAACACCTGTTAGTACACACACACACACACACAGATTTAATAAGACCCTCGATTCTGCCGGCAATTACCAATTCATCACTCCCCTATCACAATGCTGAAACTACACACACATCCACACTCTCACACACACACAGACTCTTGAAGATGAAGCGGGGGCATCTGTGATCACAGGCGGACAGACACATACCTGACCAGAGAATATTACACTAACAAAGATGAGTTGTCAGGTAGCACGCATAACATTTTTTTCATCCATTTACAAAGCACAGGAAAAAATCCATACAAGTTATATTCATTTGTGACATTTTCATACAAAATGTATATACAATAAAGAAAATGTATTAATTTTAATATTCCAAAGTGACTCAACTTACAGTTTAGGCCCAGCTTTAACATTCACTTGATCTGTGATGGTTTTCATATTTTATGGTGTGTTGGAAATGAACAGAAGAGTGAACTGGCGAGACAAGAAAGAAAGGAAAGCAGAGGAGAGAATAAAAAGAAGCATACCAACAAAAACAATTCAACTTTATCAACAGAAAATCAAAGTACTTCACTTAAACGGTGAAAAGCGGATGATAAACAAGTTACCATGGATATAAATCAAATTACACTAATTTGGTCTTGTATCTTCGTGGTGCTGAAAGGAAGCGTCCATTTCATGACACTGAGCTCCTACCAACAGTGACATCAGGAGACAAAGCAGCCAGAAGCCATTAATTTTCAATGAGAGGAACAGACAGCCGAGCAGTGGCAACTTTAATCGAAATAAGCAGAGATGTAATGCAGTGATGGCCACTTGAATGGCAGGTATCTTTAACATTTGCTTTTCTGTTGTCTCAACTTCATCATCATCATCATTAAAACTGACAAAAGCAGACCCGATTTACCTTACTCAAAATAAACATGGCGATGTCGGACGTCTGAGAAAGAATTCTAAGGACATCTGGTCAGTAGGTGTTGCAATATAATACAGTATATATGGACAAACTAGTAGGGCCGAATTCTCGTGTCTGTTATTTTGGTCTGATGCAGTTTTTCATCGTTTGGGCCTCTTAGTTTGATAGAAGGTAAATCTTAATGCTTCCAGCAGTTTGTGTTTGGTCCTTTCCTGTTTCAGCATGACAACGCCAGCGTGCACAAAGCCAGCACCATAAAGAAATGTTTTGCCCAGTTTGGTGTGGAAAAGCTGACTGGTCTGCACAGAGGCCAGACCTCAACCCATTGCCACACCTTTGAGATGAACTGAAATGCAGAGAATGAACCAGGCCGTATTACTCAGCATCAGTTTCTGACCTCACTAATGCTTTTGTGACAGAATGGGAGCAAATCCCTTCAGCCAGGTTCCAACATCTGGTGGAAAAGCTGAAACCAGGAGAGTGGAGGCCATTGGATCAGCACATTAATGCCCATGGTTTTGGAATGAGATGGGAGCAAACTGTAATACTTCAATTAATAGCCCAAGATTTCAAATTGTTTATTTAAACCAGTATGAATATAACTTGTGTACATTTTGGCTATTGAATAACATATCAATTATGAATTATTCATTTGATCTAGCTCCAAGACAGTTAACGGTGCTCGTTGTTTGTGACTCCACCACATGTGGGGTAAAAATTGCTCCCTGTTTGTATAATTATCACAGAGTTATGCTGTTAATAACTTACAGTATTCATTTACATAGTATAGAAAACTTCCAATGTGCAATGCAGCACAATTATGGAGAGAGAGACAATGGTGGAGGGAGGTGTTGTGAAAAAAAGGGGAAAAAAAGTATGATTACGAGCTAGTGTTGTGTGTTATGCATAATGCATCCGGCATCTGTTTTATTGAACATCATGATGTGTTTCTTTATGGTTTTTAATATGTTGTCAGCTATTCAAGGCTTCTCCATGCAATTACTTAGTGGCAGCTTATAACGCCAGTACTTTACATCCCGCTGCATGGGAAGTACACACACACACACACACACACACACACACACACAGGATGTGCATGGACAATCTGTGAGTTGTCAGTGCACATACATCTGAAGGCTTACACACTTCAACATGGATATTATCTTTGTATGTAAATATATGAGTGAGAAAAACACACAAGGGACCCATCATATAAGCCCACGCACAAACACCAACACACACACATCCAATACACACCGTATGAAAGGATACACATTTGCACATATTATAAACACACTGACATACATTTATACACATTAACTTAAACACACACACACACACACATAATATCGTAGGCGACACTAATGACATAGAGAAGTATTTGTAAGCCAAGCAATATCCATGCCTGGAGACTAGTATCACTGAATAAAGCTGCCTAACAACAGGAGGGAGGAACTGTCTCATTGTGTGGAGTTTCCCTGGGGAGCGTCATATTTGGAGAGCAGCCCTTATCACTGCTGGCTGTGAATATGTATGTCCTCTCTTTCTTTTCCCCCACTCTCTTTGGAATTATTAAAGAAAAAATACATTTAGATGATACTTATTGTTTTCCATTTTTTCTATTTTTTGAAGGTCAGTAAGTTCATAGGTTGTGTGAAGGAAAGGAAAATACCCAATAGTGTTTGAGTCCCACTGACCAACAGAGAGTACAAACTACATTGTGGGGACATTTTTCTATAAGAGATGAGGTGGTGATTTCATGCTAACACTTGATCACACATTGGAGGATATTTACTCTTTAATATTTGCAAAACGTTTATGCCACTTTATATGCAATTTGTAAATCACATGAGGTCCCCTGGTAATAATGTACTAGTCCTTTGTGAATAGGGCCTAATGTCTTGTTAGAGCTCATGCAATGTGTTTTTCAACATGTCATGTTAGAGGCTGTGCCTCATTCTTCATGTTTCAACTTGTTTCCCCTCCCTCATGTGTCTTGTTGGTCACCTGTTTGTTCTCTTACTTTCTGTTGGTAGTTGTCTGGACGAATCACTCCATTCCCGTCTGCTGCTAATCAACCTGCACACCTAAGACTCATCAAGCCCCTGCAGTTTATCTAACCTGTTTTTACACTTCAGTCTTCAGCCAGATCGCCAACGTGGTCCTCACACCTCAGCAGAACTAGACTCTAGGCTACCTTTCCTTGTGTTTACCTGAACCTGGTCCTTCCTGTGCCTCATTCCCATCCTGAGATCCATGTCTGCCTGCCTCCCAGCCGATGGCCCTGAACACATTGTGCCGTGCAAGAACTACAAATTTGACAGGCACAGCAACAGTAACTTAGAGAGGTCAACTATTGTAACATTCGATTTAAACTGCTCGCTCTGATCATTTCAATTCAGTTTCTTATTCCATCATGGCGGTCAAAAAAACAGACCCTTCAAAGAGAGACATTACAAATCCCTCCACTCTTGGAAAACTTTCAACAAAAAAAGTTCAGCTTCTCTGGCACCTTGTAAAATTGGTGCATGCAAACCTGTGTTTCCCTGCAGGACTACAACAAAGACAATAAACTGACATGTGTTGCTGCATGGCAAGCATCACTGCTGTTCTTCTGATGGAGATAGAGTTAGAGTAGGGAAGGACATGAGGACAAAAGGGAAAGAAAGACGGAGGCAGATGGAGAAGTAAAAGTTCGGCAAAAGATTCATTCAGTAGTGTCTCAGTGCAGCAGCACAGATGTATGGTTTCTCTGTTCAGGTTGCTGCTGGAACTGACATATGGTTCTGCCAGCTGTCTCAATAGTCTCAATGGAGATGTCAGTGTGGTGACATGGTGGGCGTCAAGTGTCTCTACTTACTATTGGCCAGGTTCTGCTTTGTCATACACTTACTGCAGGTATTTATAAAAAATTTGTGCTGACAAAAGTGATATTTTATTTAGTCATGGGAATTAATTAATGCATTAATGAATGCACATAATAAAAAATAGATATCAACTCGGCATTCAATTACATGGATAAAACAAAGACAAAACAACAATCAAACAAATGACTGAAAAGCTGTAGGTTGAAGCTTAAGCTTATTGTACCTATACCCTTTTTGCTTATTCATTCTAATAAGCAGCTCATTAACTACTATACAAAAGGCAAATCAAAAATAAAGAAGAAACAATAACAATGTTTCATAACTCAGCTTTCTTTGTCACAACCATTCCACGAGTTAACCCCTTTGACACATCTAGTCTTCATATTTCTCCTTACACTTCATTTAAAACATACCCAATTCATATTGGCTCTCTCTATTTTCAAACAACCTCTGAATACATTTAGGAAGCACATGATGTGCTTACATTGTCCTTGCAGTTTTGAGATCAACTGAGATCAACTTAAAAGCATGTTAGTTAATAAACATTGTGTTCTTTGGTTCATGATAATCCGATCGATTTAGAATTCTAATAGGTCTCTTCTGTAACAAGCTGGATTAGTGTTGGTTTAGTATGTGTTTCCTCGTACCTAATGTATGGAACTACAAGAGAGCAATACAGTTCATAAGTTCTGATCAAAGTATCTTTAGTTTTATATAGTTTTGCAATCGTTTTAGACATTTTTGTTTTTACATTAATTCTGTGTGGTTTCCAACATAACTTATTATCACACCCATTTTATTTGTATACACTTTTTATTTCAACATAATTTGAAATAGCCATCAGCCCTTACATTTTTTAAATTTTGTACTTTGCTAGGACTTTGTTTAAATTGTCCCAACGGACCTCTCCTGGGAAAGCATTGCAGTGATGATATTGGTGACATCGCATTACTTTGATTGAGACTGACCGATGTGGCTTTTAAAGTGTACAATGTATTCCCCTGTTCCCCGTTGTGCAAAGTCAGATACTCTGATCAGGTTGAGATGTTGGACCCGAGTTCATTTAAAATGAGGATGAATTAGATGATCACTGTAAATTGATTTACTGTCTGTAAATGTCACTTTCATTAAGCTGTCACCCTAAATAGCAATGCTAATCCTTACAGTAATTACAGCCAATTGAATGATCTTCAAGTCTCCTCCCCTCTACACACTTGTCTTTCATGTCTTCTTTCCTCAACAAATGTATAGTTTATTCCTTCAACTAGAGGATAATTACAGGGTTTAAAACAGCAGCCTATGTTATTAATAATTCATTTAATTTAACACAGTTGACTGGAATAAGCACCATTTACACTGGCAGCTTCACTACGGATAGACACCGAGCTGTGATGCCACCCCTCTTCATCGTTCCAGTGCAAACTTGTTCTTTTGGTGCGAAGTGATCATTGCTTTAATTGCATAAATATCAGAACAGGTAATACTACAGAAATTCTTAAAACATTCCTGTTTATTAATAAACAAACAAAAAAGCCCTTATTATGAAAGAGTAAATACCTAAACACATGTATATGCCTAAGTGACAGTTATCTTCATTGATCAATTACCAACAACAAATAATCTAAATTATGAATGTTTCCTCATAGGTTAGTGTATATTAGTATTGATACAAACTAAATAATTATAAACACCAAGAGGTTGGTTTTTTTTTGCCCCATTTTCCACCAAATGCCACAAAAGCTATTTGATAGCACAGTTTATAAAGTGTTATATATAATTATATACACAAAAACTATTAGATTAGAAAACTTTATTAATCCCCAGTGGGGAAACTCATTTGCCACCCAAAAACTCATACAGACGACACAGTCCACAGTACACAACAGACAAAAACATATTACAAAGGATAAATAACACCAGACAATGCCATATAAAACATGATTGACATCAGAAAGATAAAAACCTCTAAAAAGGTGTTTTTATAAAAAAAAAAAAAAAAAAAAAAAAAAAAAAAAAAAAAAAAAAAAAAAATCGTACTGCTGCTGGAACGAAAGACCTTATTCGTTCAGTAGAACACTGAGGCATCCTGAGTCTCTCACTAAATGCGCTTCGGAGTCCATTGAAGACACTGTGTAGTGGATGGCCTTCAAACAAGACAATTGTTTTTTAACTTGGCCCTTGTTCGCTTTTCAACTGAGCCAGCCTTTCTGATCATCTTATTGATCAACAATAGTTTGTTGTATTTATGAAAATGTGGAACAAGAATAAATACAATGCTTGACATTGTATTGCTATTTTACCTGTTATAACAAAAATATTGTGGTTTGGGTTGAAATAAGTACCCTTAACTACTACACTAAACAAACGCAGCGTATGTAAGTTACGTGTCACTGTTAGTATGTTTTCTAAGCTTTTCCAGTTGAGTCGTTTACCGGGGCAGAGGCAAGGCGGAGAAGTCCAAACCGGCAGGGTCGGCAACGGGAAAACAGTCGGAGAGTGAACGCGGGAAAGTCTGGCATAATGCGGAAAATGATCTGGCAGTGAGTGTGTGTGGGACTGGGGTCTAAATAGTAGGTGCAGCAGAGTGAGCAGGTGAGAGTGATGAGCTGATGAGGTGGGTGTGACTAACAGGTGCACTGAATGAGCTGATTAGGTGAGTGAGAGATAGAATGACAGGCGAGAAGGGGCAGAGCTGTGACACAGGCATCAACTTTTTTTAAACGAAACTGGCCACAATCTATAGCTCCATATTTTTTAATATAATACAGGTAGATGTATGGCTGGGATGAGCAACTTCATGTGATATAGATTGTTTAGGATCTAAACTAAACTTTCTGTCCCAAGGCCCAGACAACAATACGCTTCCTCTGAGGAAAACTCCTAAACTGTGGGGGGGCTTTTGGCACAGTCCCGACACACTTGGCAGGGTGCATAGAGCAACGACTAACCATCAATTTGTGGAGGTAAAGAGATAAAAACAAAAGCTCTGTGAAGAGAAATAACTGACAGCTGCTGATAATGAGGACAGACATGAAGGACATCGGAAACATGATGCATCAATAATTATATGTCGGATAAAACACCACAAACTGGTATTCAGTCCGTATTCTTTTTCTTTTCAGTTCTGGCTGTTATCAGTTGTACATTTCTTCTTCATTGCATGTGGCAATAGACATTCTATGACCATAACACCTGGCTTTGACATTATCACTCTACGACCGAAACACAAATGGGGGGATAAAGAATCGTGCTGTCCCCGGCATTCCAGCGACAGTGAAAGAACCGAAAAACATCTTGTAGCCATGTTTCTCTCCATCACTCACTCAAGCACTCAGCAGCCATATTGCCCAGCAGCTCCACTCTTTCATCTGTCTCTCAAATCAATAGGCCACATTGGGGACAACACTGGAGGAGAAAATCGAGTGCAAGTCATTTCCCCAAGCTCTGTTCTTTCTTGTACTCATATTGGCTTTCTATTAGTGTCTCTACCATATGTGTGTGTGTGTATGTGTGTGTGTGTGTGTGTTTTAAGGTGTGACAGCAAGACAGAGATGCTGTAGAGTCTCCATGTTAAATAGACATACTGTAAATGAAAGGTTCCACCTTCCTCCTCCTCTCTGAGCTTTCTCTCTTGTCCATGTTTTTTTCTGTACATCTTTCTCGTCCTTTATACTTTCTTTAGATTATCCATGCCCTTATTTCTTTCCTTTTCAAGCTGGACCATTCCACTTCATCTACTTGAATACAGCCCTCCCTCTATTCTCCAGCTTCTCTCTCTTTTTACTCACTCTTCTGTTTCTACCATCTTTTCCCTTTCCTTGTTTCTTCTCCTCTCCTCTTTCTTACCTGTCCTTTATTTTTCTCTTCCGGTTCTTCTATTTCTTCCTTATACCCATTTGTTTTTCTCTCTTCCTCCATTACTCTATCTATGTTCTCCTCATCAGTCCTCTAGCCTCTTTTTCTTCTGTCTCCATCTTCCTGTCTCGCCCATGAT
The DNA here is from genome assembly GCF_004355925.1 of Anarrhichthys ocellatus. NCBI lineage: Eukaryota > Metazoa > Chordata > Actinopteri > Perciformes > Anarhichadidae > Anarrhichthys > Anarrhichthys ocellatus. The sequence continues at coordinate 1,864,107 of NW_022280068.1, read as the reverse complement.
TTCAGACGTTGCATCACTTCTGTCTGTCCTTTGTCTCAATCATTTCTTTATGTCTCCCCTGTCCTGCCTCTGTACGCTCTTTCTCTTCATTCCTTCTCTCCTACACATCCATCCCTCTATTTCTGTTTTTCTGTACGGAACAAATTCATCGGTCCTTCAGTGTGGTGTCTTTCATTATATGGGATACTGATTGCCAGGCGAGCTCCATGTCCTCTGTCTCTGAGTGTGTGTATGTTTCTTTCTGATGGATTATATTACTCTAATTGTTGCTGATGACAATGCATTTTAAAATAAGATTGTATATGAATTTTGGCCTAAACATTCAACACAAGCTCATAATTTTAAAATATCTCAATCCTAAAATCCTGGACACCTTTTAAGATATTTAGGTGAGGTTATGAGCAGTTAAACCGTCTAAATAGTTTTAGAGGCCTGGAAACTCTCCAGTAATTCACAGGAAAAACACAGCTCCTTCAACCTTAGTGAGAAACTTTGAGACATAAGGTTAGAAAACAGCTTAGCAAGCTTAGTCCCAAGCTGCAGTTCTTCTAATATCCTGTGACTGATCGAAGACGGTCACAATTTATTTACAAGACCTTATTATTTCATTTTTGTGCTTATAATTTGTACATTCCTAAATTATTAAAGGAGATGCACTTATGACTTCTGGTGATTAGTAGTTCTCTTGAATACCTATGATGAATACACTTATCGTAAGTCGCTTTGGATAAAAGCGTCTGCTAAATGACTGTAATGTAATGTAAATTAATGACTTTGATCAAATAACCAGACAGTAAGCCTGTGGCCAAGGAGTATTCACTGGAATAGTGGGGGGTGCACAGAGGCCCGGCAGCTCGATTTGTTCTGGGGCCCCCTAACAGCTTAATCCGGCCATGGTGCTAGTCATGTGGTGACAAACGGTCTGTTACTGACGTGAACTGTCTAACACAGTGAAAGACAAGCATCAATATAAATCATACAACAGGTTGCATGTTGGCCTTCCTCCTGTCCCTGAACACACACAAGAGATGGATCACCTCTGCTGCGTTTTCTAAAAAATATACAAACTTGTTCTTATGATTGGTGAAAAAGTCATGTATGCCTGTGAAGTCATCGTGTGGCCTGTTGCTGCTCAGAGAGCACATTTCAGTTTTAACTGTTCCAACACCCAGAGGAAACCAAAAGCCACACACACACACACACACACACACACACACACACACACACACCTTACACTTGTATATAATATATCTTTAACAATGTAAAGGCCACTACGGAGTCCTGCTGTTCACTTGAGTGTGTTTGTGTGTGTGTGTGTGTGTGTGTGAGTGCAGAGATGGCACTTTTATGACAAGTCATAAAACAAAGCCATATCCCCAGGAGAGGTCATTTGGCTGGACGTGGCTGCAAGTCGCACACTCTCACAAACACACACAGTGGGAGTCAACCTTAGTGGTGGTCTTTACATCAAGGGGCAGAAGACACAGGAAGAAAAGAGAAAGAAATAGTGCCGAGAGATGGAAGTAACAAATGATTACTTCCTTTATTTCTAGGGTCTTTTCTTTTCTTTCTCTACTTTTGTTTGAGAGTTCTTCATTCTAAATGAGCCACAAGTGCTGTGGCGGTTCCAAGGGGTGGGAAAAAATGTCTTTCCAACCCAGCTGCCACCCCAGTCTTGGACCTTTTAATTAAAATATATACATGAAAAGTCATGACTTGTTGGAAATTTACAAGAATGAAACTCGCACTCGTTATCCGAGTGCAAGTGAATGCAGAGATGAAGTTCCCCGTACCTACTCCACAGCGTGCTACAAGGAGCTGTGAGGATATTTGGAACAAACCGATTTCCCACAGCTGCTGCTAGCCATCCTACCAGCTTTCTGTGCAGCCTCTCCCGGTCCCGGTCACTTTATTCCTGTTAAATGTGTGTGTATTGTTGCCAACTTCCACCAGCAGAAATACAGAAACGGCTGCAGATGGATATTGGCAGATTTTTTTGTTGAAGCATATTTTGTTTAGCCAACTCGACTCCTCATATTTCAGACAAACATCATTCAAAAGCTCAGTATATGACAACACATTCATTTAGATTACTTTTAAAATAACATGTAAAAAAACGTAAATTAACATATCTTTTATTGAAATGTTATGGCCACATTTAAGGCTTATGTACAGTGTTGGAAAATATGTCTGAATAGAGTCTGAAAATAATTATTGATTTTTAATATCACCTTTTGATATTTCTGTTTAATACTTTACTCATGTGCCACAATAATGTATCATTTTGAGTTCAAATATCTTCATTTTATCATTTTAACTGGCTTTTCCAAACAAATATGTAATTGTTTGCAATTAAATCAGCATATATATATATATATATATATATATATATATATATATATATATATATGTATATATGTATATATGTATACATGCATACACTGAGTCAACTCAGAACGACTCTTGTCTTGGTGGAAAAAGAAAACTCAATTAAAAGATCAAACAAATAGATTCAAAACATCAAGGAATGTGTCTTCAAAACGGTACTGTCAATGAAAATGACTGCTGATGTTTTTGTGCATAGCTTAACTGAAGTAAGTAAAGGTAACAATTTGAAATTGACATTATCTGCATTACTAAGTATGATTAGTATGAACTTTTTTCCTGTGCTCGTGGCGGGACCCAACAATGCATCGTCTCTCCCGTTTAGCAGTCTGACGAGAAAAAAAACTCCTACAGTCAATTTCTCCTTCATTGCTGTAAAATGTGTTTATAATGCATTTATAGATCTGACTGTTTGTAGCATGTGTGGGATTTAAATTCTTTTTTTTTTAAACTTTTTATTTATTTTATTTATATGGGATTGTACAGCTCCAATCATACAAATATTATTTACATACAATATCTTAATAATTACGAGTGACAATCTGCTGATTTAGTGTGTGTGCGTGCATGTGTGTGTATCCATGTATACATATAGCCATGTCTGATTTCTCTTTCCATTTCCCTGGGTGTGGGGTTGTTGGATAGAACGTGTGAAGTAACTCACTGTGTCAAAGCCTGAAAACCTGATCCTGTGAGTCACATGGGGTTATTGAATAAATGGGAGAACGAGTTCAGATAGATAAGATAAGATTGAACTATATTTATCCAGAGGGAAACTGCTTTGCCGCAGATACATAACAACGTAAGAAAGAGAATATATGTAAAATAACAACAACCACAAGGTACAAATCCCAAATATATATATAAATATAATGCCAAAAACAACAGTATAGATCATAAATATGAAGGTGAGTTTAGCGGTAGGGATCGGTGGGTTGGATAGAGATGTATGCACAGTATCAAATCTGCAATATGGGGGATCCTAAGTGTATTTGGTTAACCCAGGATGTTCATGATTATTTATGTCCATGATGCTTCACCTAATGTCCCATCATTGCACATTATATGCCATTATGTTCCGTCAGTCAGTTGTAATGAGTTGAGATGTAATGGATAATGGAAGAATATAACAGCTTCTGTTCCCTGTCGGAAACTGCTGTCTGAATCAAGATGAAGCTGCGGAAATATTCTAAATATAGCGTACACTTAAACTGATATAGATTTTTTTCAGTGTCAAAATATTCAAAATATGTTGAGCGGCTGCCCCCATCCACAGCAGTACACTGCTTTGCTACTGTGCTGGTACTGGTCAATTCTAAAGTTAAAAATATTATTGATGCCATTGCACCCACTAAAGTGAAGGTTGTCTCGGGTAAGCAAAGATATCCTTGGAGAAATGCTACGCTGGTCAAAATAGAGAAACGAGAGTGTCGGAAAGCTGAGCGCAGGTGGCGAAAAACGAATCTCCAGGTTCACAGGTGACATCTATAAAGAGAGACTTCACAATTATAATTTGGAACTTAGAAATGCAAGGCAGTCCTTCTCTGACATCATAACCAAAAACAATAACAATATCGACAGGCTAACAAACCCTCCAGTGTCAGTAGCTGCTGAGCTCCAATCCACATGGGCATGCAATCAATTTGCCTCCTTTTTCACTGACAAAATTCAGAAAATTAGACAAGCAGTCAGTGCCTCCACACCAACCACAGGTTATGTGTTGTCCCCTTCTCTGAATAACATCCATTCAAATATCATGACACAATTTCATTCAATCGACCGTAGAAGCCTAGAAGACATTATACAACATCTGAAGTCATCCTCCAGCTGCTTGGATATTCTACCAACACACTTTTTCAAAAATATTTCAAACTGCATGACCACTGATCTTTTACACATTGTAAACACATCCCTTCTTTCAGGTGTCTTCCCACAACCCCTAAAAACTGCAGTTATTAAACCACTCCTAAAGAAGGCTAATTTAGACTCTGCAACAATGAAAGATTATAGGCCAATATCAAACCTCCCATTTTTAAGTAAAATAATTGTAAAAGCGGTTTTCCAACAGCTGAACAACTTCTTGGCCATAAATAACTGCTTTGATGTCTTCCAGTCAGGCTTTCGACAGCACCACAGTACTGAAACTGCTCTTGTTAAGGTGTTCAACAACATCCACTTAAACACAGACAATGGCAGAATTGCAGTCTTAGTATTACTGGATCTCAGTGCTGCATTTGACACGGTCGACCATGCCATACTCCTAGAAAGACTAAAAATCTGGGTGGGACTCTCTGGCACAGCACTTAACTGGTTTGAATCCTACTTGAAGGACAGAGAATACTTTATGTCTGTAGCTAATTACACATCAGAGCTGACTAAAATGACATGTGGTGTTCCCCAAGGTTCAATACTGGGGCCTCTTCTGTTCAACATCTACATGCTTCCATTAGCTCATATTATGGAAAACAACAAAGTGTGTTATCATAATTATGCAGACGACACACAAATCTACATAACTATGTCACAAGGGGACTATAATCCCATAAAAGGGCTGGGTAACTGCATTGAACAAATCAACAACTGGATGTGCCAGAATTTTCTTCAATTAAACAAAGATAAAACAGAAGTAATTGTTTTTGGTACCAAGGACGAACGATTGAAAATCACCAATCAGCTTCAATCACTGATGTTAAAACCCACAAACCAAGCCAGAAATCTAGGTGTAGTTATGGATTCAGACCTCAACCTGAACAGCCACATCAAGACAATTACAAAATCAGCCTACCTGATCCTAACCTGAAGAATATATCAAGGATTAGAGGACTTATGTCTCAACAGGATTGGGAAAAACTTGTCCATGCATTTATCTTCAGTAGACTGGACTACTGTAACGGTGTGTTTACAGGTCTCTGTAAAAAGTCTGTCAGAAAGCTGCAGCTGATTCAGAACGCTGCAGCTCGAGTCCTCACTAAGACCAAGAAAGTGGATCACATCACTTCAGTTCTGAGGTCTTTGCACTGGCTTCCTGTCCAACAAAGAATTGACTTTAAAATCCTGCTGTTGGTTTATAAAGCACTAAATGGTTTAGGGTCAAAATACATCTCAGATCTGCTGCTGCCTTATGAACCATCCCGACCCCTTAGGTCGTCTGAGACTGGTCTACTTTCTGTTCCCAGAGTCAGAACTAAAGATGGAGAAGCAGCGTTCAGTTGTTCTGCTCCACATATCTGGAACAAAGTCCCAGAAAGCTGCAGGTCTGCTGAGACCCTCAGCTCCTTTAAATCAAGATTGAAGACTTTTGTTTGCTGCTGCCTTTAATTGAACCAGTTTAAATTAATATATTAATCAATTTCCTGCATTTCTGCACTTTACTATTGCATTTTATTTCTTACACTGTTTTTTAATGTTTTAATGACTGTTTTTATTGTTTCAATTAATGTTCTTTCTTGTTTTTAAATCTCCTTTTCTTTTGCCTTATGCTTTGATGCTTTTAATGGTTTTATGTGAAGCACTTTGAATTACCTTGTTGTTGAAATGTGCTATACAAATAAACTTGCCTTGCCTTGGTCTGTTTCTCCAAACTGGGTGCGTGCCGACCGCCATCTAATTAAGTAATACTGACTATGGAGAAGTACGTCAGACAACCACACTTCAAAATAGCTAAACGTTCCCTTTAAAGACCATTATTACCGTCATACAAGCACATGGCACAGCTTTCACCAGCAGATTGGATCTCCATTAATTATGTGGTGATCCATGTTCTCTGATCCTTGGGTGAACCTGTTTCAGACTCCCATTACCATAAACCATCCATACAGGGTGAGCATTGCTTTTAAAGGTAGTGAGAGTAGCTGATTTCCCTGCACCTACTCCAATGATGTAATCCTAAAGATAACCAATTCAAATCAATGTTGTTGTCCTAGCCAGCGATGCTCGAACGAGGTGTGTGTGTGTGTGTGTGTGTGTGTGTCTGAATAATTCAGGGTATCCAGAGGCTGGACAGGGGTCAGAGATTGATACTACAGTAACTGCTTCAGGGCACAGATGAGCGGGTTTAAGGGAATCCACATTTTATGTCCCAGCTGAAAAATGTGTTGTTGAGTCAGGTTATAACAACAAAGACAACCACACATCTACAATAATGAATAAAATAAAAAAACTGTAGATCATAACAGACCACAAATTCCTGAAGCACAAGGTTCATCTTTAAAGTGCTTGCTATGTCTGACCACCAGTCTAAAACACAAAGATATCCACTTTACTTTATCACACAAAACAGAAACAACTGATGGAATGAGGTAATGTTTGGCATTTAAAGTCTCATAAAGTGACACTTTTTTTTTGACCCATCCAACTCCACTACCACCCATCACATACTACATCAGTTGCTCTACCCGTAACGCCGCCGGCAGGTGTGCTTGTACACACAATAAATGAGCCTTGGTGTCCGACAGCGAGGAGCACTGACCAAGCAGCATTATTTGACATGTTGCAAGTGAGAAAGGGTTAATTGAACACAGGACTTTCACCCAGGAGGCCAATGTTCGTGTACTGTGTGAAACCAACAATCAACGTTGACATTTTGTCACGTCAGTCAGTCTTCTGTCAGTCACATGAGTCACGTAAGTCTTTAGTGTTCTGTGCGGTAGGTTTTCGCCTGTCTGTCCACATCCAGCATTTTCTAGTTACGTGGACGCAGACGGGGGTAGAAAATGGAGATCTTTTAGGAGCTTTGTAAATGTCGATTTGCCGCGAGGACACAGTATAAAAGATCCAAATGTTTCCTTGTCACGATTCTGCGTCAGCACCTTCTTGCGGAAAGTATACGTGAGGCTTTAGTCATTCCAGTTCACATCAACCACGCTCTTTTCCTAGACTAACTAAATGCTATAGTTGCCAAAACCTTAATCTCCTGTCAGGACAGGAGTTTATTTTGAAAAGAAACTGAAACGCCGTCTCTGACGCGTCCAAAACTGATAGAGGTAGATAGAGCGTCATAGATTGAAGCCAACAGCCGCTGACCAAGCGTTGGTATTTGATGAGTTGGGGTGAGAATGTGCTGAATGGCCTGACTGAGGATGGTGAACAAGACACTTTAGTGCATGTATGACCTTTTACAAATTGCTTTATGGTGAATGCAGGGTTTTTATAGTCTTTCACATTCATTTCAAATGGAGGTCAAATATAAGGACTGCATCTCAGGATGTGTTCAAACTGATCAGTTTGTTTGTTTGTTTTTTGTTTGAATAATAATCTAAGTTACTTTCCCTCTTTTCACAACTGAAGCTCTTAAATAACTTGTACGTGAAGTAACATCACACCTTTCTCCTCTTGTGTGTGTGTTCTAGGGTTGGGCAAGGCTAACAAGGTTTAGGGTTTCAGATCATTACAGATCATTTAGACATTCATCACTGATATTACAGCGTGTGTGTGTGAGCATGAGTACAGCATTACTCCATAATGTCCATGTAATAAAGGCTTGTAATGCTGTGTGTGTGTGTGTGTGTGTAATAATGCACAGCTGACAGTCTGTGCAGTAATACTGAAACAAGCAACAATCACAAAGCTTTTACCCGCAAAGACAGACAGAGACAGAGAGAGAGGAGGAAAAAGAAAAGAAACAGATAGAGGGTTGAAGAGAGATGAGAGCAAATGGCACTCAGAAAGAAAGAGAGAGATTAAAAAACAAGCTTAGAGTGGGTGTGAAAGAGGAAGAAGACAGTGAGCAAAAACATGAAAGGGAGAACAAATAGATTAAGAGAAATAATTAAGAAAAATGATGGAAAAGGGTTAGAGAACATGATGAAAAAAGAGAGCGAGCAAGAAAGAGAGACAAAGAGACAGAGAGAGAGAGTGTCCTTAATGACCACTTTAGTAGTTTGGAGGCGGTAATTTGGTTAGCCTCCGGGCTGCAGGTCATGTAACACTATCCGCGCCAAAGCAGATGATTCTGGGTTTAGATGCGTGTGCGCATTTGCATGAGTGTGTGCAAGAGCATGCGCGTGTTTGTAAGCCAATCACGATGTAGCCTGAATCACTTCTCTGTAGGAGTCTTGTGGAAATTGCTGCCTAAATGAAATTATGTTGTAATTTAAAAACTATTTATCAAAGACAGTTTGGTGTCACTCCCATTGGAGCCATTAGGCTCCTCTCACACTCCCAGAAGCCAGGAAGACTTCCAGCTCCGAGAACAACAGCAGCATCAGTGAGGAGAGGTTAAGCTGAGCAAAATGAGAAAGAAAAGCTTCAGTTGTACCACTGGAGAGCTCTGGAAATTGTTAACTGTATACATTGACTATTGTAGTGTCAACAATACTGTCCCTGTGGGGAAAGTTGGATATGGCACTTGAAGAATCAGACAGTAAAACAGGACATTAAGCACTAACAATGGAATAACTATTTCCAAATTCAGTCCCAAAGCACAAACACCAGAGGAGAACATGATGAAAAGAAATAAAATGAAGGAGTTAAAACAGAGCAGCTGAACTAAATGTAATAATTATTCTTACAGTTCATTCTCTGCATCTCCATATGTATGTCACGGTTTAGGCTTTGCCCCCTGTGTTCCTGTGTCTGTGTGGCTCCGCCCCTGGTCTCCTTCCGGCTCCCTCCTGTGTCTCTGTGTTTGAGTGTCTCCTGATTGCTTTCATCCACTTCACCTGTGCTCAATCACCTGCCCCTGGCTCTTTCCTCTGCCAACCCCACACTGCACTCATTCAACTCACCTGCCTGCAATCTACTCATCACCCCACACATATATACTCCCCTGCTTTCCCTGTTCTGGTGGTCAGATCGTCTTTGTTTGTTCCCCTGTGTGCTTCATGTTCCGGCCTTGCTTGGCCTCGCGTGCTCATCGTGTCTCCAGTGTTTTTCCCCTTGTGTTGTCTCTCTGCGTTCCATGGTTGGTGACTTTGCCTTTTTTTTGTGACTTTGCCTTTTTTTTGTTACTTTGCCTTTTTTTTGTTACTTTGCCTTTTTACAATTTTTGCTCACTCCCTGTTGGAGTTGTTTTGAGTTCCTGTTTTTGACTGCTTGGTGCCCAGTATAAATACCTTGCATTCTACCTAACCTCGTCTCCTGTGTCTGTGTCTGAGTCTCTGATCTGCCCCTCGGACGTGACAATGTAAGGCGACGATCATTGAATTGGCATGCATTCCTGAACAAGATGGACCACTGCGGACAGCTGTGTCACTCAGGGTACCTGCCAGTTTTCCAATTTTTGGACAGGCGATTCTGTGCAGTGGTGAGTGAGTGTCGTGGTGAAGAGGAAGCTGAGCCAGAAGGCAAAGCTCCCGATTTACCAGTCCATCTCTGATCATGGATACAAGTGGCCTAAATGAGTTTCCTTCGTAGGGTGGCTGGGCTCAGCCTTAGATATAGGGTGAGGAGCTCGGAGTAGCTGCGGTGAGGTGGTTCAGGCATCTGATCAGAATCCTACTGGACGCCTATAAGGCTTTTCTGGACACGTCCAACTGGTAAGAGGCCTTGGACCCAGAACATGCTGGAGAGATTATACATTTTGTCTGGCCTCGGAACGCCTCAGGGTTCCCCAGCAAGAGCTAGAAAATGTTGCTGGGGAGATGGGTAGGAAATACCCTGCCAAGCCTGCAGCCCACACAAAGATGATGGATGGAGATTTGAAACGATGTCATTCTTTCTTGTACGTTTAGGTGTGCTAAAGGAGCCATAATCGCTGATCTGGTTGATGTAACAAAGTGTAGCTGTTAGCTCAAAGAGCTAAGATTAATGGAACACATTGTTAAATTATGTGTCTGTCATAGAATTGAATACTGTACTAGCAGTACGTACGGATTGGCCAAAATGTAGCATACAGTATGCAAACACAACCAAAATCTATATTATCACAACAGTCGCCAAAAAGAGCAAGTTTTTACAATTTATTTCATCACTGAATTCACTTTCAGGAAATTGATGGCAAGTCCAAATTTTGCTCCAATACTTTTGTATTTTCTCCATCAACTGTCAGGTTTCTAGCTAACCAGCCGGCAAGTCAGGCTCACAGACCCCGCTGTGATCTGGCTGGAGTTCTCTCAAGAGACCGGTCTTGTAAACGAGGCTTATATTTCCCTGTTGATTGCTTATTTTAATATCAAAACACAAATGTCCATTATAAAATGAATGGCAAACCTGTGGCTGCCTTCTGAGCTGTTGGGTAAGGGGTGGAGGATCTAAACCATGCATTACCTTATGAAGTAAACAAACATTGGTCATAAACAAGAAAAAACCAGACCATAGATTGTGATATGATGAATTGAACCGTTTCATACTACAAACTACTGAAGAAGGCTGCAGTCATCAGTATAATGTAGTAAGTGGTTTCCATTACAGGCTTTATCTTTTGTGTTGTCAGTGATCTTTTATTTTAGTGAAGTGTGCTTGAACTCAACCTTTAAACTTAAAAAACAAAAAACTTCCATTCTGCCCAGGATGAGAAAGTAACGGTGCGACAATCACCGTATACAGTCAGCTAACCATTAGCGGTATATAAGCTCACTAATATTTAGTTAGCAGTTGGAACCCACTCTATTGTTTAGCTGTAAGGTTGAAATACTAACAGGTATTACATACAGTCTCATGGCAGTTTGTGAAATAGTCACAAAATTTGAATCTAGTGATTCATGGACACAAGATTGTAGCTCAGCACGACTTAGTATTCCAATCCGAAGTAAGATTTCGTGCCTGCAGAATGTTATTTTCCCACATTACACAACAAAACCAAACAGATTTAGGAATAACTTTAGTTGGGCTTAAAATAAGTACATAAACTTAGGTTTATGCCATAAAACCAACTTTAGGTTTAAGAAACAAAACCACTTGGTTAGGTTCACGAACACGTCACTTCAAAAACATCACGTTGGAACATGGGGTCTCGAACACCGGTCTTGTGGCAGGAAGTCCAGTCTTGCTTTGATGCAGTGATCTGCAGTCTGACTCTTCTTGCTTCCTGTCTGCCACAGTGGAGAGAACCTTCTTCACCTCCAGTTTTATCTAATCACAAAGTATATTAGAGGGCAAAGCTTCTGTGATAGAGAGAAGTAAGTTATACTTCATGTAACTCCAGTTCTATGAGGAGGGGTATTTCTCTACAACTAACCTTCAACATGATGCTCAGTTAGCCCCTTGTTGTCACTTCCCTGAGTTAAAAGAGAGATGAGCAGCGGGCTTCTCATTCATTTGTAGGTCATGTTGCCCCTTATTCTTACATCGCTGGCTGGAACAGCGATGAGTAAGCTTGCCTGTAAGTACACTGTGCGTCCAGAGGACGTTTTGTTCATGGACATGCAATACGTTTACACTCTTATTAATTAAAGTTAATGAAGATCTGTAGAATAACAAAAAATAGAGTGAATTGTTTAACAATTCTGTGATCAGTGAAAACAGATGTGTAAACTGTAATTGGTTGTTCATTCATTTGCAATCAATAGAACAGGAAGTAGCAGCCTCCAGGGGCTTAGCAGTGGTGACAGCACAGCTGAAAGTGAAGCTACTAAAGGTCACTAATCACTAATGTGATACAGCATGTGCTCCAAAATGATCTACAGCACTGATCTCCAGTCTGTCTCAGAGGAACCGCTTCATCTTTAACTACAACTTAATTTTAACCTGCTATATTCAAAATTGTCTGTTTTATCATCAGCACGCTGTAGAAGCAGGTTGTAG
>NW_022280068.1:1804541-1847041 GCF_004355925.1 Anarrhichthys ocellatus | reverse complement strand
TTCAACGCACTTTTAACCCACAAGATTGTGGAATGGTTTTCTTAAGTATTTATTACGTAGGCTATTAAAGTAGGCTATGTAACTTGACGTGACGTAAATTAAGTACTTAACATAACATACTTACTTAAAATACAGTAAGTCAACATTGACGTTCACACGTGACACAAACATCCGTCTCCTGGGTGAAAGGCCTTTGTTTTTTGACCCATTCATGCACTCACCGAACTCCCTCTGCGGACTTTGTCGCTGTTTATCCAATGTCACCTGATTTCTGGTGCAGTTGTTGTGAGTGTCTAATAATGACGCGGATGGGTTTTATAGTGTTAGCTACTTGAAAGCATGGTGCATCTCATACATTCATCAGATGCCGAGGGATGTGATAAAATGTCTGTATGTGTTGGCCTGGGAACGAGACAGGCCTAGAACCTGAACTGCAAATACAGTACGTACAGTCTTTCATTAGATCGTCCCTGGTGGGAAAATGTCCATGTCTTTCTAACTTTATGCAGCCTGATTGTAACACCAGCTTGTATCTCTTCGAGCAAAAACAGAGAAAATACTACTGATGTACCTTAAGTTATTCTCTCAGATTTAACAAAGCTTCTACAGAACCACTGAAGACATACGGCTGTTCTCATAGAATACGAAGTATCCCCATGACGAGTAAACCAATTTCTATTAGTAAAATTGGTGGAATAAGTTTACAGCATACTGAACAATACTGCCACTGTGTGTCAACAGCTAATAACACTAAAATTCCATATTCATAACTATATTGGATGTTGCTTTCATCTCTGCTCCTGAAGTTGGTCAATGAAAAGCCATAAAAGCCAGTTCTCTGACATGGAAATGTGGCATCGTTAAAACAGCACAGAAACCAGTCTAACAATATGCTGATGGGTGAAGCAATAGAACAGTCCAAAACAGCAAAGCTTGTGCTTTGCTTTAAAAATCACTTCCCCATCTCTCTCACACGCACACACACACACACACACACACACACACACACACACACACACACACACACACAGAAACACACAGCCAGTCAGACTAATGTGTGTGACCTATGGTGCTAGCTTACGGCACTGAGAACATTAGTGGTTCAGATTGAAACAAATGAAGACAGCTCTTCACTTAGTCACAGTCAGATGGAGCCAGGCAATAATAACACAAAGAGGGAGTGTGTGTGTGTGTGTGTGGCAATACATATCCACATTTGTGTGTATGCAGGTATAGCGTTTTCACAAGCATACAGTTTCTTCTAAATACACGTGTGTGTATCCTTTTATATGTGTTTGTGCATTATTACTTAATGTAACAGTCAGTGTGCCTTTTGGTTTGTGTGTGCAAGTGTCTATGCTTCTGTGTGCATGTGTGTGCATCTGTTGGTATGTGATGCATGCTTATCTAATGTATGAATGCTGTGTGCATGCAAACGTGCATGTTTATGCATGTATGGTGTGTGTGTGTGTGTGTGTGTCTGTGTGCATTTTGAGGATAGAGGCAGTGAAGAATATATTGAGGTGGAGATGATGATGAGAACCTTCAGGGCTTTTCTGATGAGAGCCATGTGAATTAAAAACTGACAATACCAGTCTTACCCAAGACAAATGCCTTCTCTACAACACTCATTATGTGGATTACTGGCACACACATGACTGTGTGTGTGTGTGTCTGTGTGCGTGCACACATATGCATGCTGCTAAGTGCTTTGCTGTTATTAAAATAATGCTATTAGTTGTGATCTATGATGTATTGGTGATTAAGTTTTACAGTGAGCTTTTCAAATCCATTTCTCTGGCCACCAAACAGATCTGCAGGCATCATTCAGAGTCTGAATCACAGTAACACTGTAGCTGTCCCCCTGTCATACAGACATGCCCTTCACTATGAATCTCATGTTTGATCAAGCTCCCAATTAACTTTTCTGTAAAAATAACGATGGCAATCAGTCCAAGTCAGAACTGGTAACAGTTGAATGCTGTTGACGTAAAGGCTGTCGCAGCTAGGTTACATTAAAGGTGAGATAAACAGACATTAAATGTGCCTCCTTAAGCCTCTCTGAAGAGCCCTCTATACACAACGAACAAAAAACATCTGGCAGTGAGTGAGATAAAGTAGAGAATCTTCTCATGCTGGCTTGGTCTATAAAATGTTTTAACTGCTTACAGTATGAATATTGCATTAAAAGTTCTTCTTGTGAGCAAGTCGGAATTACAAAGAGTCACAAGCTAAGATCTTGTAATCTTTTGCTGTGCTTGTTTGCCGTCAGACTGTATGAAATAAGCAGCAGAATGCAATATGATTTCAAATAAATGACCTTGATGAGAAAATGTATTTGGGAATGCACATTAATTCTGTTTTGATACAGGTGTGTTCTTTCAGTTAATTCTAAGCAAAGCTGTAATCCCCATACTTTATCAAAATACTAATATAGTGGTGAAATAAAGACAGAAGGCAGCCTATGCCAGTGAGTATCCATTCTGGCCAGTAGTTGTTAGAGACCAAAGAGCTGACAGACATGCATGCTATTGTCATGGACCCTCACATTAGTCTCTGAGTAGTAAACAGTGCTAATAGCAGCAGAATGGGCTCCAGTGGCAGAGGCTCAGTCCGCCTGCAGCCATGTGTCCTGCTGGAGAACTGCTGAGCTGGACACTGAACCTGCTACAGGCTCAGCGCAAGCTGCTCCGGATAAGGAGCTAAATGCCTGAAATGTCAAATGTAAAAAGTCACATCAATAGCTTGTGGCTGGCAGGCAAGGAAAACTCATACCAACAACAACATAACAACTTTTAGTTCTGCTTTGCCTGTACGTCTGGCATTTCGTTTAAATAAATATTGAAAAATCAAATCTGAGGCTGTATGCTGGCAGTGTCTGTGAGATTTTAGCAAATAATGTTGATGCGTGCCACTGAGCATAGCGGGAGGACTGGTACTTCCCAGTACTAAATCAGTATGTTTGATGTGGAACCTCAACACTAGGCCAAAGTGGAAGAGGCCTACAATGAGAGACTGACCACTGTCTGGGTCAAACCACTTTCTTTCAGTTCTGAACACCAATGTATATCGGTTAATTAGTCATGTTGTTGATTGAATCAGGTTTTACTCATGACATTATTGTGCAAAGTATTTTAATTCTACATATTGTTTGAAATATGTATAGCAACTTACCTCAAAACCTGGCTATTGCAAATTAATTTTGCTATTATTAGCTGATCTGGAGCCAGGTGACATATAGACAGGTTTCTGTGCAACGTCATGACATAGACAAGTGTGCCACTAGGGGGCAGAGAGCAGCACTCTTCAAAGGAATTCAAGCAGTGCCCAGTTTCAAAGCTGAGGTGACACAGAGTTGTGGAGTAAACTGCACCAACCGCAGAAAAGATGGGTGGCAATGTTTCAATATTGTGATGGGATGAAATGCCTTTGCTAAGAACAGAAGGTGAGTTCATATCAATGATAGCTAAACTAAATAATAGTGGTCTGCAGTGGCGGCTGGTGGAACATTTTCTAGATAGGGCTGTGCCACATCCAATCAATTTCAGCAAACATCCCAGTATGATTTAATGCAAAAAAATGAAGGTATCAAACACGCATTACTACTTTGCAGTTCAATATTTAACATTTATTCCAACACGAAAAAAAACTTTGACAAACATCTTATTTTTGTCACCCTCACAGGCAATTCAGTATAATATAATATGTGTATCAAATAATAATATCCAGTATAATATAAAACACACACATATATATATACATATATATATAATATATATAACATGTTTATTTATTGAGATGCCCCTATGGACCTTGTTATAAGAGGTAAAGATCAGGAGAAGTAAACATGAAGTGTAATTATGAATACTGATGTTAAATTAAGCTATGATGAGTTTTCACTGTTAATCTACCATCTCAATTAAATGTTGATGCCTCCATGACCAAGTTAAGCAGATGAGACTGAGGACAACTATGTAGAAGAAAAGATGTTCACTTTGCCTAATATGTAGCTTGACAGAGTTCTCCATGTGTGTCCTGGTGTTCTCATGTTTCCTTACCTCCTCATCCCTCACTCCCTAAACTGTCCATGCTGGATCTGTCCCCGTTGTTTCAAAAAGCTAAATAAGTTATTAGCACGACTTCATCCAGCTAGCCAAACCTGTCTGGTGTTCAGCTACTAGAGAAGCTTCGCATGTACTGCTTCCCTTTCCCACTCTGCTGTCTGATTACTTTTTCACTGCAGTTTCTCCGTCAAAGTTCTCCTCTCAAACGGGTCTTGGAGGAGAAGTGCTTTTGCACTTTTGCACTTGCTGTCTCCAACCTATCATTGGTAAGAATCACTCACTCTAGTGAGCTAATGTTAGCAAACAGAAACGTACCAGACATGAAGTGGGACTCTCGCTGCCTTTAGGACCATTGGGACCCGAATCCGCCATTTGAATGGCCCGGATCCATAATCTCCTTCTGTTTTTTGCAAAGACACATGATCCCCTCAGAGTATTAACCATTTTCCATCCATCTTGTTTGCAGTTGGTGCGGTTTACTGCAAAACAACTGCATGTCATCTCAGCTTTGCAGCTTGGCTAAGTGAATGTGATTACAGTGGCAAGCGAGTGGTGCCGCAGTAGCAACCATCAGGCAGGCGTCAGGCACCTGTCGGGAAATTACTGGGCTGAGTGGCACCACAATCGACAACAAGAACTCGGCCAAATTTATAGGAAACCCCACTGTAGTGAAAGTTTCCAATGTGGTTTTGCACTTTGAAAGCACGTAGACAAGAAAAATGTCTCTATGGAGCCAGCTTTCGTCATCAACGGATCATATCCTAAAAGGTTGTAACTCCTAGACTTTTGCCAAAACATATCATCACAGATCTGGCAACACTGGCAAAATACGTATATATGAGGCCTTCTATTGTTCCCTCAATAATGCATCAAAATCTGGTTAACTTATTATACAGCACGATTCCATTTGAATTCCACAATACTGAGACAGAGATCTGTTTAATCCCGCTTTAAAAAGATGGACACCCTGAGAGGCAACATCAACCGATTCATGTTCATTCATCTATCATTTCATCATTTATGTGAAGGGTAAAAATGGATCTGCATTATAAGAAGCCAAGACAGATTTGAGTTGTCTGGTCTTGAAAGGCTGTTGAGCTCCTGTTCAAGGTCATCCACTTTAAGTGTTTTATATTAAGTGGAGCAGTAATAGCCTAACACAGTTGTGTGTTGAGAAATGTAATTTTTGATTCATTAAGATGAAACTATTATGAATGTTGAATGTGGGGAAATTATAGAAATTGTATCAGGTGAAGACACTGCAGATCTGTGGCTGACCAGCACCTTACCTAGTTTAATTTTGACTTGAGTATACATATATTATACATGGTAATATATGTGTCATGCATGGCATCACCCTGGAAATATTAACCAATCATTAGCCCACATAGTGTCTGTCGACATAATAAATGGCTCAGGAGGGTCGTTGCTCACATTGGCTCCACTTGTAGCCCACCCTCGCCCCATTAATGGCAACAACATGGGGATACCATACGGAACTGATGGACTTTTTAAGGCGCCCGATCTTCAGCCCATCACTAGCCAATATGTGCCCCTTTTAATAACATTATATGTATGATAATATATAATAATAAATGGACATGCGGCTGCTATTAAAGGATCAGTACACACAATCCTCCCTTACCAAAAGATAAACCTTTGGAAAACATTCCTCTGGTAGTGTTAAAACCTTGTTCTAGAGAATACAACTTCAAATCATTAACTAAAGTAAAACTTTAACTAAAACCAACAACAGGAAACAAGGTAAGAACGCTTGTGCCCTGCAACCCTCTGGAGATCGTCAAAGAGAAATGAGTGTCAGACACATTGTTATCACCTTTCTTTGTGGCATCACACAAGGGGCGGCAGCTGCTTGTCTATGTACTGTATGTACGTGCTGGAGTGAGTGTGTGTATTCAAAGCCACACTTTATAAATCAATGTCGTATCACGATGGAGGCTATATATGACTTTGAGGCAATTTTCACAGAGGGCCGACACCTATGGAGATGCATAAGGTGACTGGGAGTCAATTATCACAGTGTGAAGGCTTCATTTTCACTCTTGGTCTGACCTAGCACCTTACATGGGAACAAATGAAAGAAAGAAGCTACAGAAAGTTGGGACGTAAGAGATGTTATTATATTCACTAGAAAAATGCTGCATTATTAATGAATGAGTAGCTTAATTCAATAATAGTTTTAGATCATCTACAAGCACCTATGCACATACAGTATATGTAAACATATTTGTCAAATTAATTGTTTATGCCAGTTTCTATTATTTCCAGGGTGGAAACTAGTAAGCTGTATTCACTGTGGAATGATGATGTGAAAAGGGACTGTATTGATCAAGACTGGAGCTTTAAAAACTTCTACCCTCACCAGTTGTAAATATATATAATTTATATGCATAATTTATAAAATAATTTATGTATTTCTATTGAATACATTTTGGACAAAGGCTGAAAAGCAGTGTTACGCCTCTTTGTGTGTCCGGGCATATGTAGATCTCTCACAACATCTGGTTCAGGTTCCTGCTAAAGGAATTAAGATGAAATGGTGAGTAGGAATTCTTTACAAATGTATAAGATATTTGCAATTATGTTGGTGTTCCTATTGCAGCATTTCCTTTTATAGAGGCAGATCAGAAGCCTCTTGTTTTCTGCTCTGTGTGGAAATGAATGGGTGTGTTGGTTAAAGTGAATTAAACATCTGTTTTGTCATTGCTGTATCAAGAAAGTGTCAGAACTGACACATCTAAACCTCTTCAGCAAACCGAGTGGAAAATGAAATGAGCAAAAACCTAAAATGGCATCAGAACTGGTGCTCAGAAAGACAAATCTGATCATAAAAGCACCTTAAATGTCACTGTGTGCATGTGGTTTCTCGATGTCTGCAATGTATTTTCAGAGTGGTTGAAATAATATGTATAGTAATGGCCTGGGTGTCTGAGGACAGATCAGTAGGGAAGAAATCCTCATGAGGCACACTCACATTCTCCACTCTGCATGTTTCTGACCTATTAAATTCCACGTCAACTGTCGTCCTGTTCATGATTAGTTTAACATTTTTCTGAAAAATTTGGTAAATTTACTTTTTGGGCCGATCGCTTAGTTTTTTGAAAAGTCACACAAAGATTCCTTTAAAACATAAAAAAGAGCAAAAACTACAAAAGGATGTGAATTTTATATCATTCATGAATAAAAAAAATTTCAAATAATTGTGATGTAACTGTCATGACTGTATACAGCAGCAAACAACATGACGGAAAGAGAAGTAACTCTGCCGTACAAGAGGTAGTTCTGATTAAGACAGTGGTCATTTGGAGGTGGTCTGAAAACACTAATATTCAGAAACCCTGAATCTGTTCATGTTGTGAGAAAAATTGTCAAAACCAATGCTGGAGTTAGTTTGATAATCTTCAGCTATAGGCACATTTAATACAGCACATTCTGCATCATGTTTAAGTTAGTTTAGACTTGGAAATTGATGGTCTGGACGTTTACTCTTGGAGTAAGAAGTGCAGCAATTGTAGGGTCAACAAACAACTTTTCATGGGTTTCTGTTTTCTCTGTCTGTAGGCTTTGCTTCACAGATTGTACAGTACTGCAGTCTATTCTGACAATGCCCTGCTGACTGATGCTATTGAACCTGGGTGTTGGAGTTGGATCCCAATTTATTTTCCACAATAAACACACACACACACACACCATGACGGTGTAAATAGAAATAAAAATGGAGCTGGGAAAACAACTGTTTTTCTGATTCACAAATGAATCGGGGAAACTACTGGAGACACTTGTTTTCACTCACCTTATGACTGTCTGTGTGTGTGTATGAGAGGTTTTGATGAGTGAAAGAAGTAGAGAGAGACAACAAATGAGGTGTTAAGTGTCTGTGTTTGTTCAGTTAGTATAGTGTGTTTGTGCATGAACAGTATGTAACACCACATCATACCAAGATTATAGCAAAATCATTCAGCAAATGTGTGTCAAGTTTACACATGCTTGTCTTTATATGTGTACTCTGATTCATGAATGTACAATTCAAGACGGTAATCTCAAATCTCTTCACCTCAGTGTTCCAATGTTTCCAATGAGTATTGTCTTCTTTTGATTTGTTTAACGCTGTGTAGTTCTCTCTATGTCGACGTCAATGCAAATGAGGGAAACCTCAATGATTTCCTATCATAAAGTTGAACCATATGACCAAAAATGTAATTGTGATATATTTTATATTGGTTGACATTGATAATCATCCCATTATATGTATTCATAATAATTATAATAATAACCAATTTAGGTTTTTTTTGTCGTTTGGAGGTGGTCTGATAACACTAATATTCAGAAATCCTGAATTTGTTCATGTTGTGAGAGCAATTTACGATATATGTGATGTTATCACGATATGGTTTTGTATTGATTAACATTGATAATCATCCCAATTTATTTGTTATTATTATTAATAATAATAATAATAATAATATTAATAATAATGATAATAATAACCTATTTAGTTCCAAAGGACCACTGTCTTTATCAGAACTACCTTTTGTATGGCAGACTTACTTTTTCTTTCAGTCATGTCATTTGCTGCTGTATATAGTAATGACATAGTTACAGCAAAATTATTATTTTTTTAAATTCTAAAAAAAAATGTATCTTACATAACTGATAATTTGTATAAACATGGGACAGAGTTTGTTATTCAGGAAGTTTGTATCAAACAAGTAGCCCTTCGTACTACTCGGTACCCTTGAAGTAGTTCTCAGTTTCAAAAAGGTTGGTGACCCCTGATGTAGAGTATACGACACTTGCTGGCCATGGCGCTGCTGTGCGCTAATTTTGCAGAATGTTTGCAGCGTCTAGTGTGCTGGATCTAAAGAAGAATAAGAGACTTCCACTGGCCGAGCAATCTAAAGTCCGGTTAGCGATCTGCCAATCTCAGAACCCATCGGTCTGAGGAGGGATAAGCCTCTTCGGGAGAGGGTCTATATTTCAGGGGTTCTAGTGTAGGACCAAGACTTTTTTTCCCATGTTGCTCATTGTTTACTGTCCAATTAGCAACTTCAGGTGAGGGACTAGAGTTGGAGTTGAGAGACACTGTGTACTACAGGTGTAACAGGCCAAATTAACCCCCGCCCAGATTAAACCTGGGTATACTTTGGCCCAGGCCAGAGTATACCCCGGGGATAAACTGTCCTAGGCCAAACTATACCCGGGGGTGTAAAATAGCCTAGGCCATACTATACCCCTCCAGGCCAGAGTATACCCCAGGGGATAAACTGTCCTAGGCCAAACTATACCCGGGGGTGTAAAATAGCCTATAGGCCAGACTATGCCCCTCCAGGCAGGGCAGGTCCTTCCTATAGGGATCATAATGTCAGGTAATCTTGATAGTTAGCTAACGTTAACTTTAATTTGTACTATTTATTTGTTTGTGTATTTTGCATATTCTATTTTGATTATTTAATATGTCTAACATATTTTACAATATATCATTTTAATTGAAAGCAAACTTGCATATATTCTTTTATTGTTTGTTATTATTATTATTTGCTAGCTAAGTTGTCATTTGTTTTGATTTAGTGTGCACTTTGCATTTCTTCTTAGCTCTTGTGATGAATAAAGGTGCAGTACTTTACTGTAGAACTGTTAAGAAGTTTTGAATTTTTCTTTTTTTGGGGGAGGCGCCAGGGGTGATTTTGTAAAATCTGATTGTTTTACAAAATCTAATTCAAAAAGCTAATTCTAAACCAATACATAGCTAAATCATCGAGACGATAGCATTTCAGCTATTGCGTTCCGCCTCTTTTGCTCTTCACATGGAATGTTTACTGCATTCAACTACAGCCTGCTCCAACATGATTGGTCATTACTACTCAGACTACAATCGGTTACCTGAACACTTCTGATACCCAAATCTAGTTCCGTTGCCTGTAGAGTGCCTTTGAATGTTTAATAATTTATAGAGATTAGCCCTATGCTAATTTGAATGAGGATAACATATTTCAATTATGAGGCTCTTCTGGACTTGCCGAATTGATCAAATTCTAAAAATGAAACAAGTAATTTCGCTGGGGTTGTAAAGTTCAAATTAATTAAGCTTTGTAAATAAGAGCTTGGCCTTCACATGTCAAAACAGGGGATTCAAGCCTGCCTTCAATGAGGACAATGCAGTTATGTCACAGTGTCCATTTCTTTAGCTGGTACTGGATGGGTACTGAGGTGCTTGTCCCAAATGCCTAGGGAAGTCCATTCATAATTAGAACACTGCTCTCAATGAGGTGTGGACGACAAGAAAGGAAAGCCCATTGGAGGACCTATCCTCACAGAACTAGGGTTACAATGCACAACCCTCACATCAATCCCTCTTTTGCTTAGTCCAGCTTTATGAAATTAAAACAACATTTATACTCTACATTTCTATAAATATTTTTAATTCTAATTCATACATTTAATGAATGTATATTCAACACACCTAATAGATCCCACTTCTCAGCATGTATTCACCTATTGACACTGTGGTTGTATGATTTGTGTGTTTGATGAACATATTTGCACATATTTCTTATATTTATCATTCCTTGTTTGTTGTTATGAACTTGTATTCTCTGCATATATTGTGTTCTATAGTGTAATATTATGTATGTCATTTATTATTCACATAGTTCTCTATTTACATTTTACATAGTCCTTTACTTATAATTTTTTTATAATTTGTAATGCTTATACGTAAGAGCAACATAACCTATGAAAAAAACATTTGAAATGATAAGTTCCTGTAACAAATCCATCATGGTATGTATGAGTCCACTGAAATTTTTTTTTACTCCGCTAACAATCAATTTCACTCTGGTTAGGCAATCAAAAACTAGCCCCTCAAGAGTTAAAAAAAATCCCATGTCTGTGGCTTCTAAACCAGCAGTGAGAATCCTATAGTAGGCTGTTCATAATGCTACCGAGGCCAAGGAGAGAGAGACAGAGGTGAAAAAGCAACACAATGAGACCTGTCTGGTCAAAGACTATTTGTTCGTAGAGATTCTGGACACACACACTCAAACACACATCAGCTGGTCAGCAGTGGGATGAGCAGGGCAACAGGGTTATTGATTTTTGCTTGTTGTTGTTTGGAAGGCTAGCTTGTCATAGCCACTCTCCAGATGATGTCCAGATAGACTGCACACAGCAACAACAAAAGTCATTTAGTCTGGAGGGGATGAGGAGCAGATTTAAAGATATAACACTTTCAAATGTTAAACCTACTGCTGGCCCTGGTGCATCAAAGGGACAGCACCGCTGATTGTTGAGACAAATGTTTTCCAATAATGGTGGGGTGAGTCATTCTTCGACAATCAATTATAATATTATAGTAAATGAATAATTAAATACTGAGGTGTTTCAACATTATAATTACAGCTGCCTGCTGAGCAGCAGCATTTTAATACCAGCAGTCTAATTCACATTGTTTCATCTTCAAAGTTTTATTCATACGTTAGTCAATGACCGTTGCCAAAAAATATCTCTAAAAAATTATTTGCCGGCCTTGGGAGTAACAGAATACATGGAATGGCGTTACATAATTAGGATGCAAAGTAGGGTAAAAAAAAAAAGTCAATATACTAACATGCACATGCACACACATTAGAAGACTACACAACACAAGTCTCACGTAATGGACCCTAACGTTGGTAAATAAAATGCTTTCACTGGGTGTAAATTTTACCATTGATTTGTAGATGGTTTGTGAACTTTCCAGTTCATCAAGATTATTATTTTTGCCCAGAGTCATCCCAGCGTGAAAATACAGTTCGTAGGTTATTAGTGAACTGCTTCAAATTTCTGGTTAATCAAACCTAATACGTGACAAACCAGGTTTGTTTCTTTTCATTTATATGGGTACTGCTGCTGCTCCAAGTTAAAATCCAGCAACACAATAGGCCAAATGATTCGAGTCCTTGAATGATGACAATATTTTCACAGCTGGAAGGCAGGACATGCATGTGTTGGTGTTTTATGTCACCTCTTTACAGCTGTTCCACTTAGTGCGCCCCCTAGAGGCACGGAGAACTTCCGTTGTGTTTACTGGATATGCTGCGTTTGTCTGTAGCATTTTGTTTTAAGGGTTTGTCTGGTTTTTCAACTTTGAAGTCATTTCTGTATTTGTAGCGTATTTGGCGTTATTATATTTGTTTTAGTTTTTCTCATTTGCAGCACGTTTTCGCATTGTATTTGTTTTGGACTTTTGTATTCATCTTTAGTTTCGAAGTCATTGTGTATCCATGTTTAAGGTCTTTTTTTAATTCATGAAGCTAGCATCAAAGCTAACAGCTTTAACTCTCTGCACATTCTCAGCAGGAGTGAGCGATCTACAGCCAGTATTGTTCAGTTATTCGAGTCAAATGAAAGACATATCTTCTATTTAATCCAGCCACTGCTTAATTGCTTAAATGTTTAAGCTAGTAATATTTGCTCTTAATTTTCATGTAATAAACAGTGTTAAGTCTCTTCAACTGCTTCCAACACCACACAGATTAATAAGCTAAAGACAATAAAACACTCACTACGAGCAACACCTTTCATATCACACATTTTAAACATTGTTAATATGGAAAATATTGATTAGTGTAGCCTTTTGTACAGTCCATGAGTCCTTAGTACCAGCCTGCTAGCTTTCAGCCTTCACTCTAGCCTGCCTATCCTGATCCTGTATCTCCTGAGCCCTGTCAGCCTTCAATGAGCCCATTGAGGAGCCACCCTGATGGTGCCAGCCATCCTTCATTAAATCACGCCTAGCAATTTTAGGATTCCCCAGAAGAAGGTGAAGAAGAAAGTCCTCATGGCTCTTGAGGCCATCAGCTTTCTCTGTTACCCAGCTCGACAGATGCTAAGCTGCTCAGCTTCCTGGTCTTCAGCTAGCCGTTTTTGCAGACGCCCGACCAGGTATTCTACATCTGAACCTATACCTGATCTTTTTCTGCTTTTCTTTGTTGTCTCTTGCTGCTTTATGACCTCTTTGCTGGTTACTGAACTGCTCACCTGTCGATATCCTCTTGCATTTGTTTGTTTGGGCTTGCATTCTATAACCAACTTGAAAGCCTGTTCCTGACCTTTGGCGAGAGTACATTTTCCCTTGATCCTACCTGCTGCCTGATGTGTGTTTGTCTCCAATTGAGTCCTCCTCCCTCTCTTGACGCAATCCACTAGACGTGGCCAAGACTAGACAGATGCCACCTTTTAATGTTTATAAATGCATCATTTAGCATTAGGGGATGAAACCATTGATCTTGCTGGTTTGTAACAACCTTGAGCTTCTCTCTCATGTCTTTGTTGTTGCTAAAGGTGTTTTTTTTTACTCCAATGCCTTGAGCACCAATGTAATAATTGATAATGACTAGAGCATATTTTCCATTTATGGACTTTGGAGTAATATGCATCTGAGATCAAGTACTTTCAAACTTTTGATGGATGTGACACAAGTTATATATATTTTCCAGTGTTTAGACTGGGAATCAAAGAATTGCAGTCTGTGATTGAGGGAGAGACACCCTGCATATTAGCTTGTCTTCCAACTTGCAGGTGCATTCAAGATTTGCTTTTTAATGTTTGTTTGCTACATATACATTCATTAATTTAACATTCATTGGACAAGTATAAGACTTATTAAGATTCAAAATGGAAAAAAGCAACATTGCAGACAGGACCATGCATGCAACATATTGCATCATCTGAGGTGTGACAGAAGAAGTAGAGAAGTAGTAGGGAGTGACTGACAGAGGGAACAGGGACGAGGGAGAACAAGTGAGTCACACAGCACAGAATAACTTCTGTCTAACTTGTGTCCACTGTGTGTGAGTGGAATAACAATGGACATATTCTGCCTCAATTTGTTTTATCTTTTGAAGTGAGGTTTACTAGTACAGCTAAATGAGTTGTGGTTTTAATTAAAGTAAGACTTAGGACAAATATGTAACGAAACACCAACGCTGCACCAACGCAAGACCTGACAAAACAGTGTTAACTTCGGCAAGACAGTTGGAAAGCACTCAAAATGAACAACAAAAAAAGAGAGATGAGGTGAGATCCCAGAGAGGTGAAAGAAACTAAATGTAAATGACCAAAGATGAGGGGATGAGAATGACTGGTAATTAAAAAATTTATTTAATTAAAAGCAAATTGAATAGGAATTAAAAGATTAATACATTCAATGATGATCCAATGAAAAATATAAAACAGCAGGACAGATAATCATTACACATACAAAATATAGCTTTTTAGAGCTACACTCATAAATATCTTTATAACAATCGGTGAATTAACTATATGTGTAATGTATTTAACCCACAGAGCATTATCACTATCATACTTTACATACTTTCCTGTTCCAAACTACCATTATTATATCCGCCTTTAAAAGTCCACTATCATTCAACCTCTAAAGTAGATTAGAATCCAACAATTCAGCAGCATATTTATAGTGTCAAGCCACTCTAGCGCAGGCCAGAGAATCTGTCAGCCATGCTTTCAACTTCGATTTTAGAATGTGTAAATAAGCAACTGTCTGCTAACATGTTCACCATGAAAACGTTCTCAAGTGATTATATGTGAATGTGCATTTACACATTGTTCTGCTGCCCCCAAGTGGCTAAAAAGGTTAGTGAATGCAACTTTAGGTTGTTGTTAATTACTGTTATATTTTTCAATCTCTTAAATTGCTCCAACATTATCTCTTTAGTTGTTAAATTACTCTTCATTATTTCATTCAAAAATCATCACTCATTCATTTTCATGATTTAGCACTGATACTTTTCAACCAATATGCTTCTATTCTGTTCTATTCTATTGTAATACATCTTATCTCTTGAGGTTCTAATGAGATTAAGTCTGATTGAGGTTCTCTATATGATATTTAGAGCATTAAGCATCAAACAACTATTCACTAGAGTAGATGAATGTGTACCTGAGCAGAGAATGAAGATGGTCTCCCTCTCTTTTAGTCCATGTTAGTGCATGTGAGCGTGCCCCACTAGTTAGCTCATGGTCGCTGCTTTGCTCTGCTCTCATACGGTGCTTACCGCTGATAACGCCGTCACCACCTACCGTGTCTTTGCTAAAGCATAGCACCCATCCTGTAGCTAACACCGTTAGCTCTTTCAACACTTTTGTAGTTTGCACTGTTGGCACCGTTAGCCTCTAGCCGCCGTCTCAGCCACGCCAAGTTGAGAGCCATGTGAAGGCAATATATATGCTCTGAATTTCGAATTTAGCACCTTTAAAGATAGAAAGCAATCTTCAATCAGCATGCTACCCAAAGGTCACACAAACACACACACCATTTAAGTCCCACTCACAGCTCCCACCCTGAAGGTTATTTTACGTTAACAATCAATAACACTTTAATCCTTCACATCTCCACTGAGAGTTGTGCAGTGTGCATGTTTGTTTTTCATTTTCATGCCGTGAACTCTCTGCTCTCTTTGCCAGGCCGTCAAAAACAAGTTTGCTTCTGAATTGACTCATCTGGTTAAACAAAGGTTACATGAAAAAAAGACAATCCTCCCACACTTCTTTGGAAAACAATTTAGGGTTCTAAATTTTTAAACGTGTTTGCATTAAGATTTGTCAGTGCCTGCGTACTGGAGTGTTTCATCATTGGGGTAGCGAGGAGAATGAAACAATGCAAGCCCACACTGACAGGTGAGGTTCTTTGGAATACTAACATGAAAGGGACAGTAAGTAAGAAAACCACCTTCAGTTATTGATTTTTGGCCATGAAGCATGGCTCCGAATGCGACTAAATCTAACTTTTCCAGATTGGATTAATCCCGTCACACCTGTGCTTCTGGTGTTTTTACTAGCTAAGTAGAAGAATTCAAAACATCAATGGCATTGATCAGAAAATACTACACAAACACTGCACCCTTTAACAACAAAGTCCATAGAGTTGTATCTGCAGCCTGGTAGTTGGCTGCCAACTGTCAGTCGCTTGTACCCAAGTTGCTGTAACTGAACGAAAATATGTGTTTTGGCCAATCTGTCAAGAAAAGACGCATGCCGTCTATTTGCACATCTTAAGCATAACCAAGAAAAAAAACTGAAAGTCACCAACGTTGGGAATACAATTTGCATCATAATTCTTTTCTCAAGATGTTTCATGAAATCGGGATCAGTGCCCATGGAATGGCAGACCGGGGTGGTGGTTCCCATCTTCAAAAAGGGGGACCGGAGAGTGTGCTCAAATTACCGGGGTATCACACTACTCAGCCTCCCGGGGAAGGCTTATGCCAGGGTGCTGGAAAGGAGGCTCCGACCGCTTGTCGAACCTCGGATTCAAGAGGAGCAGTGCGGATTCCGTCCCGGCCGTGGAACAGTGGACCAGCTCTTTACCCTCGCAAGACTACTGGAGGGGTTCTGGGAGTTTGCCCAACCAGTCTACATGTGCTTTGTGGACTTGGAGAAGGCTTTCGACCGGGTCCCTCGGGGGTTCTTGTGGGGTATGCTGCAGGAGTATGGGGTGCCGGACCCGTTACAAAGGGCGATCCGGTCTCTGTACGACTGCAGTAGGAGCTGTGTCCGCATTCTCGGTAATAAGTCAGACACGTTCCCGGTGGGTGTTGGCCTCCGCCAGGGCTGCCCTTTGTCACCGGTCCTGTTCGTGATTTTCATGGACAGGATATCTAGGCGCAGCCTGGGGGCGGAGAACGTCAGTTTCGGGGGTCTCGGGATCGCCTCTCTGCTGTTTGCAGATGATGTGGTCCTGTTAGCCTCCTCGGATCATGACCTCCAGCATTCACTGGGGCGGTTTGCAGCCAAGTGTGAAGCGGCGGGGATCAGAGTTAGCACCTCCAAATCTGAGGCCATGGTTCTCTGCCGGAAACTGGTGGATTGCTCCCTCCAGGTGGGGACGGAGTGCCTACCTCAAGCGAAGGAGTTTAAGTATCTCGGGGTCTTGTTTACGAGTGAGGGTAAGATGGAGCGGGAGATCGACAGGCGGATCGGTGCGGCTGCAGCAGTAAAGCAGGCGCTGCACCGGACCGTCTTGGTGAAGAGGGAGCTGAGCCGGAAGGCAAAGCTCTCAATTTACCACTCGGTCTACGTTCCTACCCTCACCTATAGTCACGAACTCTGGGTCGTGACCGAAAGGACAAGGTCGCGGCTACAAGCGGCCGAAATGAGTTTCCTCCGTAGGGTGGCCGGGCTCAGCCTTAGAGATAGGGTAAGGAGCTCGGTCATCAGGAGGGAGCTTGGAGTCGAGCCGCTACTCCTTCGCGTCGAAAGGAGTCAGCTGAGGTGGTTCGCGCATCTAATTAGGATGCCTCCTGGACGCCTCCCACTGGAGGTTTTCCAGACACGTCCAACTGGGAAGAGACCCCGGGGAAGACCCAGAACACGCTGGAGAGATTACATCTCCCAGCTGGCCTGGGAACGCCTCGGGATCCCCCAGAATGAGCTGGAACATGTTGCCGGTGAGAGGGAGGTCTGGGTCGGCCTGCTTGGCCTGCTGCCACCGCGACGCGACCCCGGATAAGCGGAGGAAAATGGATAGATGGATGGTTTCATGAAATTTAGCGAACACACTCTTGTGTTCTAACTGCAGAACACACTAACAGACACCACACAGAAACACATGAACTGCAATGTCCTCTACCGACTCCTACCGGCAACTAACTATCAGTAGCAGAAACCTTTGGTCACACGGACAAATTAGGAACATCATTCCTCGAACCCCCACCGTCTTTGGTGAAAATGCTTTTAAAGCTTTTGCACCCTCATCTTGGTGTGAGTTTCTTGTTTGAGGTCATTTGCTGTTTGATTGATGTCTTTTGTCTGTTCTTCTATGTGGACATTTTCATGCTCCCTTCTTGGTCAGGACCTTGGGAAAAAAAGAGATCTCAATGGGAATATCCCGGGAAAATTAAGTTTAAATGGAAAAAATGCTAATGCAGCAAATCAATTCTGACTATTTCTCTCTTATATAAACTTCTAGTTTTTAATCTATACAAAAGAATAACTGGTACCAACGTTTTTCTGCTACATTGTTACCAGTTGCCAGGCGGTAGTTTTGTAATATTTCCAACATGTCTGTATTACACTCTACTGAACAAAAAAACAGGTCACAATAGGATATAAAACTTAAAAATATCTCAGATGCTATGAAACAGAAAATACTAAATAAAGAGAATATTACAAGATAGAACATGTGCATTATGAGTGTTTCAATTAGCTCCCCTTTGGCTCTTTGCTGATGTAATTGGACACAACTTCTGTAATTGTTTCATCCCGTTCTGCGTTTGCATCTTGAAGGCAGCGGGGATAAGGATCTGGGCTCAGGGTTGTTTTTTCTTGTGCGGGTGATCGGCTTGTTCTGGGTGATGCTGCTGAATTGTGTGTTAGCATGTTGGATGTGTTTCCATTCACATCCTCTATAAGAATGGAGCAACGCTGACACACTGTTCTCATCTTATACATAGCTCTCTCTCTGTTGTTGCAGCTGACTGGGAACCCGCAGAATGTGTCTTCCAGCTCAAGCATTTCAAAACTATCACATCCAGGTCTAAATAATAATGCAGTATTTAATGATAATGTTACCGACATATTGACTCTGTCGCGATGCTCTCGCTGATGGGATGACCAGGGATGGAACACAAACTGGCAGAAAGTGACTTGTGTCCTCTTTGCTATTTTGATTTAGGGACACTTGAGAACTCCTCTGAATCACCGAGCATGTGCATGCACATCAGATCACAAAAGACAATAATAATTACTAATGCTCATTTTAATGAATTGATTGATAAATAGATTAATAAAACCAATAATGAAGTTCCATCCTTCCACAACCTGAATAGAGAGGAAACAGTATAATGACTGTTCATGTTTGAACATAATCCACCAGAAATATGTGTATTCTGATGATGCCATACTGCGTCAGATGTCGTGCTAGGTTCCAGCTCTTTGCTGTTTTCCTGGTGAAGCGCTCTTTGACGGCATCTTTGAAATCAACAAAGGAGCTGTATTTTTCTCACCATGACATGATGTCAATGGGAACGTGGCCTTAAGTTTCATCATTCATGATGCTGAACTGCAGTAACAGGTTTGTCTGAAAGGAACAGTCATCACAGTAACAGAACATGCAACGTATTACTCACAAAATACTTTGAATCTACTGCTTGAGCTTGTCTCCTTAAGCACCCCATTACTCTGCTTTGAGACAAAATCCTCCCAGCTGAGTTACAGCATTCACAATCTTTGTTCACCTGCTGTTTTCACCAGTGTAGAATGATGCTGATAGCAAGATTATGAAGCTTAAACACACAAACGAAAACACAGTCTGATTGTGAATCTATAAAAAGGAAACAATTATGGAAACACAATTCAGACCGTCATACATTTCTCTCTCTGTAAACCTGAATCTGTCCTCAGTGATGCACATACAGTGGCAACTGAACTTCGGTAAAACACCTAAGAACACATGAAACAATGTAAACTCATAAAATGTTGATAGACCTGTTTCCTAACCCCTGAATCCAAAGTATGGACAGGTTGTAAGAAGTGCCACCCATTGGTTTGTGGACTACGGTTTAAAAACTTGAGTCTTCCTTTTTGGTTTTTGCCCGTCGCCATCTTTTACAACCAAACGCTGAATAAGACATTATTAAGAGGTCAAAGTCTTACAATTAACTTTCATAAAGTGAAAACACACTGTGAAATAATTAAAGTTGTAAGACAACACAGACAACTCTAATACCAGACAATGCAGCGGTAGATACCTGTCAATCACAGTAGCCCCGCCCTAAAGCATCCCCTGCTTTATGGTCTATTTGACTCTAAATGGACCATAATTTACTAAATGAACATCATGCTGTATTGAAGACTTGAAACTAGAGATTGAGACCACAAACTCATGTTTACAATGTTTACTGAGGTAATACATCAAGAGAGAAGTAGAGTCATTTTCTCATAGACTTCTATACAACCAGAGGAGTCGCCCCCTGATGGACAGTAGAGAGAATGCAGCTTTAAGACACTTCTGCATTGGCTTTTCAATACTGCCTGATTCAAAGATGTCATTGACAAATGTGTACTCAAAATGTGATAATACAGTTGCTCAGTGCATAGTTAAATTAAAATAAGTTAAAAACCAGTTAATCATTTCATATGTACAGTATATATGTTCATGAGATAGGAAAAGAGCATTTTCAGAACTTTTCTAATATTTTGTCCTATTTAGTGAATGTCGTTTTGGACGGAAAAAACTAAAATAAATACCTAAATCCAATCACAATTTTCAAGCAACAGCAGCAGCGTGGTTCACCAGAAAAATGTTTCAATTTAGAATAAATTAAAATGCTGGTTGCTGTCTATATTTTGCGCTTTGTGGTTCACTCGCTCACAATGCTACAAAATAGCCCAACTGGCACACTCAAAACAATATATATATATATATATATATATATATATATACACACACACACCTTTAGGCCTACACTGTACATTAAAATCACCTTTGAGACCACAAAAGCAGCCTTCCTGCCTCAGTCTTGCTTTCCATCTCTCATCTCTATTTTACCATTATCTATCCATGCACCAGATGCCCTCAGTGTTTCCTTCCTGTCACCTAGCTCTCACTTGCTCACATGTTTCCACTTTCCCTTTTAACCTACAAGATATAATCGTCCCCTTTCCATTCATTCATTTCCAAATGGTCATTGTTGCTTGCTGCCTTGTTTTCCAGCCATCCTACTGTTAGCCAGTTTGCATCTATGACACTATTGTGTGTATATATATATATATATATATATATATATACATACATACATACTCATTTCCACTCTTCAAATTTGCATTCTCTCCTACTTTGTGCTGCACTACAATTTCCCTCGGGATGAATAAAGTTCTTATCTTATCTCATCTTATCTGTTTCTGAACCAAATCTATTTTTAAACCCTTATCTGTTTATGTATCCTCACTTCTTCAATATATTCTGATCTATTCTGTTCCTGTCTGCCAGTATTGTCTGATATTGAGTGAATTTTATTAAATGGTATATACTGCACCTGAACCAGAAGATGTGCATCGTGGATCATATTACTTGTTATGGTGTTTATTCATTGCAGTTTGTCTTAGTGTGTGTTTGTCATGTCCTGTTCCATCGCTGGGTTCTTCATAATTTAGCAGTGCAGGTCTCCATGCCAGTGACCTGACAATGAATAAGACATGGCTGCCAGGACCTCTCTCTCCTTCTTTGATTCAGTCAGCCTTTCTCTCTCTCTCTCTCTCTCTCTCTCTCTCTCTCTCTCTCTCTCTCTCAGTATATTCTCCCAGTATACACAGCATGTCTTAGTGTTCTCATCTCTACTCCAGTCTCACATTTTCCATTTCTGTCTCTGCTTCAGCCTCTTATTGTTGATATCCAGTGGTGGGCCGTCAGGGCCAGCAAAGCCTTCTCTGCTGGCCTAAACACAATCACAAAATTATAGCTATTTTATATTTCAATAATTTTCCATAAATACTAGTGCTGGGCAAGTTAATGCGTTATTATCGCGTTAACGCATTAATTAATTAACGCCGACAATTATATTATCGCGCGTTAACGCAGTTTTTTATTTATTTATTATTAAGCGGCATTTTTAACACAAGAACCAGGCAGCAAGCAGTGAACAGCTGTGTTCGTGTGGCATCACTTCCTCTAGAACCCCTCCTACACAGTGTTGCCAACTTGGCGACTTTCTCGCTAAATCTGGCGACTTTCCAAACCCTCATGGCGACTTTTTTTGTCAAAAGCTACTAGCAACAAATCTAGCTACTTTTTCTGGTGTTGTTGGAGACTTTTCTGGTGTTTTGACTCTGACGTGAAAGCAAGTACCGTTCGGCACGCGGGAGCTGCTGTGAGCCCCTCCGCCGCCTCAAAGCACTCAAAGGTGATTAGTCTCACAGTAGCCCCTCGTGCAGCAGTCCCAGCTGCAGAAAGAGGAGACCCACACTCTCCGTGTCCAGACTGCAAATGAATTGCGCATGCGCAAAGCCGCCGCTGTTCCCGCCTCTCTCCTACAGCGCTCATTACAATTATGCAAATTAGGCGATGACGTCATTTAGCGACTTTTAGGACAGCCAATAGCTACTTTCCTTACTGAGGCGTTGGCAACACTGCTCCTACACTCCGTCACCGTCCTTCACTCTTGTCTCACAAACACACGCACACACACGCGAGCGTGATCGTCTCGTTACAGATCAAACGTGACTGTTGTGAAGCGGACCAAGACACGTCTTGTTTGAACGGAACACTTTACTGTCTGAACTGCAGTATTACAGTGTTACAGTGAACAGAACGCGCTCTTGCACTCGAAATGTGGTTTTCTAGTATCAACATTGTACCACACGTACCATTCTAATTCCTGTCTCTTCAAAGTAAAAGCACTTCCGTTTTCATGCTCTTCACAATAAAAGTAAATTATGCAATCAAACAATTTACAACAGTGACAATATTAAAATACATATTGTCAAGTTTTTAAAGTGTTTTTGTTTGTAATATGTATAATAAGCATCATTTAGTTATCGCTACTGAGAATTTAACAAACATAAAAAAGTAGATAGGTTTGCAGTTTTCAAGGTGTATATTTAAATTGCATCTCTTACACACATAAAGATAAAGTTATCTATTATCAGAATCATTATAACTATAACTGCTACTGTGTAAAGGGAATACTGCTGTTGAAAATAACCTTATTTGTTTAAAGTGTTTGCAAACCAAATGTTATTGCACTTTTGTTCATATAGCAGTACTTTCAAGATAAAAGTGCGCAATACACTACTTTTGAATTCATTATTGAACTTTGCCATAACAATGCGATTAATCGCGATTAAATATATTAATCGTTGCCCAGCACTAATAAATACACTACATGTAATCTAATTATTTTTCTAATTAGCTTATTTTCTCATTGCACAGCTACTGTCTTCCTCAGTTGCTCTGCTTCCAGCCTGCAGCGCTGCTTCCAGTGCAGCTTGTTTTAAGTAGAGCTTTTATCCAATCAGATTTCACCTCTATGTCTCTAGGTAAGTAGAGAGGCCTGAGGCCCTCTAGGAAGCCTTTGCATTTTAAGTCAATGGGGACGATATTCTTGATTGTCATAGTGTTCAACCAATCAGATTTTTAGTTTGACATGTTGGGCGTATTATTTGACGTGCCAGAGCTACCAAGGTAGCCTACAAGTACGTTAGCATTAACGTGCGGCGTGATTGGTCAGTGGGCTAGCATGACTGTTGTGATGCTGAAGCAGCTAGCAGAAGTTAGTAGAAGTAAGAGTTCAAGTTGAAAGATATGTAAGAAGTTATGACATTGACATAACATTTTTAGCGTTTTGCTTGGTGTAGATTCTTTTTTTTTTTTACCTAGCTTTGTTTTTTGAACAC
The DNA here is from genome assembly GCF_004355925.1 of Anarrhichthys ocellatus. NCBI lineage: Eukaryota > Metazoa > Chordata > Actinopteri > Perciformes > Anarhichadidae > Anarrhichthys > Anarrhichthys ocellatus. Next base: position 1,823,567 of record NW_022280068.1, on the reverse strand, counting down.
CCAATTGCTGAAGGAGGAGAAACGGATTTCTCCAGGACATTTCAGGAATAGCTGGACATCATAAGAAAGGGCCGACCAACTCCACATCTAGCAGCCCTGACGCAGCCAGGAAAAGGATTTGTACGAACGGTATTCCTGGCTGACAGCGTCAGAGAAGCGTTGCACATTTTATGGCTATGCATTTTATTTACAACTGAGTGTCTTGGTGTTTGGAGCTGTTTGGAGATTAATTGCATTGTTATGCGCAAAGTTCAATAATGAATTCAAAAGTAGAGTATTGCGCACTTTTATTTTAAAAGTACTGCTATATGAACAAAAGTGCAATAACATTTGGTTTGCAAACACTTTAAACAAATCAGGTTCTTTTTAACAGCAGTATTCCCTTTACACTGTAGCAGTTATTATACAGTTATAATGATTCTAATAATAGATATTCAGCCGGTGTTCACAACTTTATCTTCATGTGTGTAAGAGATGCAATTTGAAATATACTTCTTGAAAACTGCAAACCTATCTACGTCATGTTTTTTATGTTTGTTAAATTCTCAGTAGCGATAACTAAATGATATGATTATACATATTCCAAACAAAACAACTTTAAAAACTCTAAAAAAATAATTTAAATGAATCATTTCTTTTTTGGTATTTTGGTCAGACACATATGCAATGCTGATTACCGTAATATGTGTGGTATTTGTTATGTACGTTGGTACATAGAGGGTGATAAGAAGCTGTACATGGAGGGACTTAGGCCCCAGGGGAATGTAGCTGAAGCAAGGGAACCTGAAGGGGGTCTGTACCGTGCCAGTAACCTGCATGAGGAAGTTATGCTAATAAAGAGTTGCAGTTAAGAGCAGTTTGTTCTCACATGCTTATATATTTATTTAAAAACACGACAATATCTGTTTTGATATTGTCACATTTGATTCTGTGACAAGACGAATGCGTGCCTGAACGCGCCTGAAAGGCATTCGTGTAATTAAAGTATCTTAATCGTGTCTGTCCTTCTCCTTCCTTTCTTGCCTGCTCTCTAAACAGACACGTTATTAGTAGTTTGCATCAGTTCGACACAGAATTTTAGCATCTTCCAGCTGATTGTTTTGATTTAGTCTAGGCGCATTCAACTTCATTTTCAGCCTCCTGCGGGAACAAACTGCTACCTGCTCAGCAGACAGACACAGTTAGCAACTAGCTGTTGAACATAATGGAGCATTTACCAGTGAAAGAGACAGACATTTTCCTCAGGAGTTGTTGGAGACCAAACCAGAGCTAACCCCGTGAATACACAGTAGGTCCTACAGAAACACAACTGTCCAGCTGTGAATGATAATGTTCGCTGTGTCTGGATTTATAGATAAGCAACTGGTTTCAAACAAGTTCACCACATCACCTTAAAAGGTGATGAAATGTCAATGTTGTATTATTGCAGGTGTCGGGTTCTGTCACAGTGTTTGTTTGCATCAGTAGTTTGTCTAACAATGACAGTAAACCAGAACTCAACCATGAATAGTTCTAGCTTATTTCTTATTCATTTGTCAAACTGTTAAGTTATATTTTTAGAAGTATTTGAAATGAAATGGTCAAAAATTATGATTAGTTATTGAAGTAATACACATTTGAAACTAATGACAGCTTTTATGGAATAACTTCGTCGATCAACTGCTTCAGTCTCAGACCTTCACTAGACTGAAGACTGTAAATGCATGTGTGGTGTTTTCCCACAGGAGCTGCTCGTCTTCGTACTGCGTATTGGTCTAGTTGTTCAGTAGATGTCCAGTTTGTCCTGGACACCACTGCTGCTATTAAACACCCAGGTTGTGACTCCAGGGAAGAGAATGATCCACTATCATCTTGGCTGGCTGCAGGGGATCAGCTGCTTCCCTGCTTCATTCATGGCAACATGGAGACTCACTTTCAGTGTATGATTTGTTTATCTCAGCAGTGTAATCTGAAGAAGACCTTATCCAGACCATGCCCAACAGCTGGACAATGCTTTATTGATGGACTTCCTTCTATCATCACACAACATGACTGACGGTAATGTGTTATCTCACAACACGCTAAATAAGTCTCAGTGCACACTGACATACGTAGGGTTGATTCCTGGCCACTATGTGGATATTATCTCCATATGACAATATGTCTTAGTATTCATGCAGTCCCATCTGCTTCGTCTGTGAGACAGAGCAGCTGAATCCAGGTCAAAGCTCTGAAACATTGTTGATTCTACTCAGATTATTTGTTTACCACAGAGAAACATGAGAAATAAACAGGGGACCTTCCACCAATCACTGTCATTTCAATCACTGCTTTGTTGCAGCATGAGATACAGTCGCTTGAAGGAGCTGGTTCTAGGGATGGGCGATATGGCAAAAAGTTACGAAACAGTACAACCAAACTACTTCCTAAAAAAGAACAAACACTTCTCAAAATTCTGTTCTCAAATGTAACACTTTAAAGTCTATTTAAATATTCATCAGTTACTTTTTGAAATCGATATGAAACCATTTAAAAAGAAAATACGTGCCTTTTGAAGCTGGTTTGCCTGCTACTCCAGTATTTTTCATCTTTCAAAACAGTGGTTTTCACTAAAACAGCACAAAGGGCCAAAATGCCTCCCAGGTTACCATATGACCGGTTGCTGACAAGCAATGTAGCAATTAAAAAGCAATTCAAATTATAAATATTTTAAATAGAGTCCAGCATAGTTCCTAGATGGCTGTAACCACAGGGTTAGCGGTACGATCCCCGGCTTCTACTGTCCTACTGCTCCTGAATGCTTAGGTCAAATGTCATGTATGTATATGACAATTCTAATGAAGTTGAAGCGCTCACTCCACACAAAACACACTGCAGCTACATTAGATCACTTCCTGCAAACTTCATGGAGAGCAATACGGAATACGCGTATTCACTTTTTTCTAAAATAATTCAGCGAGGAAGAAAGGGAAATCATGATATCTCATCACATTGCTAGACATATTTAATAAACTGACAGCCAGAGCATTACATCTATCTGAAACCAATCATGCTATAAAAGAATAGCATGATGTACAAAACGGAATGCCGTGCACTACACATTCGTGAATGTCTTCCAATGCAGAAGTCCTTAAAGCTGCATTCTCTCTACTGTCCATCAGGGGGCGCCTCCTCTGGTTGTATAGAAGTCTATGAGAAAATGACTCTACTTCTCTCTTGATGTATTACCTCAGTAAACATTGTAAACATGAGTTTATGGTCTCAATCTCTAGTTTCAAGTCGTCTTCAATACAGCATGATGTTCATTTAGTAAATTATGGTCCATTTAGAGTCAAACAGACCATAAAGCAGGGTATGCTTTAGGGCGGGGCTACCTTGTGATTGACAGGTCTCTACTACGGCATTGTCTGGTCTGGGAGTGTTTTCATCTCACAACTTTAACCCTTTCACAGTGTGTTTTGACTTCATCATAATTCTAACATTTTGGTCGCCTAAAAATGTCTTAGCTTCACCCTCTCGTATCATGTCTGAAACAAGATGGTGAAAGCCAAAAACTAAGATGTGAAAATGGTTACAACATGTAACCATGGGTGATGTCAAGGTGACTGCGTCCACTTCTTATATAAAGTCTGGGATCTTTTCACACACTTCATTAATGTGACTACACAGATACATACCGTAAAGGTCACACTGCAACACCAACCAAAGCTGTAACGTAGGCCACAGTGCTCCCCAGTGTCACAATGCCAAACTTGTTTTGGAATGTTTTTTTGAGGAGTAATGGCCTCCATAAAGCCTATCAGACAATTTTCTTTATTGCCAGAATATTTTGAATGACTTTGTGCTTTGTGTGCCCTACACACGGAGCTCTATACAGACAGCCCTCTCCCTTTGGTTGTCTATTGCTGCTCCATCTGTCTGTCTTTCTGTCTGCCTCCCTCTGTGGTGTCAGAGCCTTATGACTTCAGGGTTCACTGCCTGAATCACTTCTACAACAGGAAATGAATAGGAAAGCGCTCCTGCATTTATATTAATAACTTTATCAGTATTCACAAATCACAGCAGCCATCTCTCATCCATCTAAAAATGTGTAATTTGCATCATGGATGTGCTCTGGATGTCGACAGAAGCTATAGCCATTCAATGATTCAATTACATTTGTATTTTACTTTTGCTTGACTTTCCTTGTTTTTACCATCAAAAACTTAAATTATGGAACAATGCATACACACATAATCAGAAACTGAGTTCATTCATTGTGAAGTAAAAAAGGATGTGTTGAGAAACTTCAGTTTTACTTTTGTGATATACTTATTTGACTTTGAGCCACTTTTAATTCATCACCCAGAAATAATTCACACCTGCTGTATTTTAAAAATCACATAGATTAGGTAAAACTCAGGACAAGGGTTTTATATGATAGAATTTTAAACAATATGGCCAAAAAACCTTTAGGGTTCTCTGAAAGAGTCTTAAACTTAAACTGTTTAGTAATTCACAAAAGTCACACAAGTAATATTCCTGCAGGACTTATTGAATATGTAATCAAAATAAATGTCCTGTCCATCCAACTGTCTAAAATATCCAAAGAAATTTGAATGTTAACAAATGTTCTATTCTATTAATTTATAACGATTGGATATTAATTTATCTTCAATGTAGAAAAGCTTAAAAGTTCATTCTTGACCTGGGAAACTAATACCGTTACATGGTATAATAACGTATTCATTAAGACTGTGTTGCACTATGCACAATGGCATAACTATGTCAAAGAAGTCCTCTGCAAGATACATGATACAAATGAATGGAAGCCAGGCTGACGGTAGGAAACCATTTTCAAAATGTAAAGCATGATATGATGGTTCGGCAGTCACACTGGAGCGCAGAAAGAGGAGTCCTCAGGGTGCTGCTGGTCACACTGAAGCTCACTGGAAAGAATTTACTCTTTTACTTTAACAATTTATCAAAGTGCTTGACAAATTATTCTGTTTTGGTTAAATTATGAAATAAGGTTAATATGTCGTTCATTCACTGAATTCTTCATTCCATCTCAGTATCCTGGCGTGACAGCGTCATTTCATTATCTTATATATGTATGTACACGTATATGTGTGTATACTTATGTATGCATGTACACGTATGTGTGTATACTTATGTATGCATGTACACGTATGTGTGTGTATACTTCTGTATATATGTACACGTATGTGTGTATACTTATGTATGTACACGTATGTGTGTGTATACGTATATATGTATGCATGTACACGTATGTGTGTGTATACTTATATATGATTCTACATTACTCAGTGACACTTTCAATACAGCGTGCTCACCTATGCTACTGCACACATGCACATATGCATGATGCATAATATTGAGTAAATGTGTTTTTTGTCTTTATTTGGAAATGGGCTGAAACATACAAGAACTGTGGCATGATCCTTTAAACCACTGTGACTGTCAAATAATATAAAGGAAGCTTAACTGTAAATCCAGTTATTGCAAGTTTATATTTCCAGTTATTTACATTTACATTTACATTAATAAGACATTCAATGAATAATATAAACGAATTGCTTGTATAAAACATTGTTAGTAGACAGAAGGATTTAATGATTAAAAAGAATGATTGTTTGTTCACAATGTTGTACTCTATGATGTCTTTTTGTTATGCCTTTATTTACCAGACCAGCTCTATTGAAGAGAAAATAAAAGAGAATCCCTGAACCATAAACCATAAAGAGACTTTCTGTTTAATTCCAGTGTTTCTTATGTAATCACCCTGTGAATACATCCTGCTTGATAAGGCTGCCGGAGTGTTTCAGTTCATGGTCAGGCTGGGATCACCTGGATAATCCTTCCCAAGGCCAAAATCCAAACGAATCAGGTTGTTTTACTTAAGCAGCCCAAGCAGCTGCACCTGGGGTGTAAATATAGACGGGGCCCGTAAGGTGGGGGGCCCCTAGAGGGAGCGGCCCTACCACAATGGGATGGATGGAGGGGAGGCTCTTGTGAGTGATTACATTTTCCAGTTCCGACATACTTCTGTGTTGAAGAAGACCTTATGTTGAATTTAACATGGTGCCATTCATTATTGATGCCCTCAAAAAGGCAAACCCAACTCAAATAGATAAAACAGTCAATATATAACAATATGATATGCTTATTATACATAAACTCTATAAACTATATATTTTCACTATATGTTTTCATATACAGATATGCAAAAATGATTACTGGGTAATACGTATGTTGTTGTTGTCTCCAGTCTCTCTTCGATCATGTGATTAGATGATACGATATATGGTGGCTCGTTTAGGCGCAAATCTGTCAAGAATGACAAGCAGAGCACATCTGCAAGCATCATGCCTTTTAAACATAGAAGCGACAGCAGGGAACTGAAACCCGTCTTAATAGCAACGCACTGGAGCCCGTCGTATCCTCCTCACGCCACTGTGCTGCACAATGTTAATTCACAGCAGCGGCCTCTTTTAACATTTTCAAATCTGTTAATCTGACAGCTGACCACTTCTGTCGATGAGTGGATGGATGGTTAGACAGATAGATAGATAGATAGAATTCTCAATGGCGAATGGTTAAATGAAATGAAATTGGAAATATTCGGTCCATCTTTCCGGGACCACTGACTCTTGATCTTCTTGTTAACTGCTTGCACTTTCTTCTGATTGATCGATGACAGAGAAATTGTTCAGATACATCAAACACATTTATGAAAGAAAAATGCCATTTATACCTTTGTCTAATATTTATTTATATTTTCCTATATTTCACAGGCGGAAAATGATTATGGTGGAATCAGGATAAAAGTATTAAAAATATGTATAAACACGGAGACAAAAAATGTATATTCCTTCCAAAAAGACTCACGTCTCATCTAGTGAGAGAACACAGAGCTGATAAAAATGTAAAAATAAGACCTTGGTCATGTTCGTCTCCGATAATGTAATAATTCAAAAGGATAAACATAACTGACAGTTATGCTCAAGGTATCTTGGTAGAAGGACTCCTTGTTCCTCTGCTGTGATCATAATAATTACAGTGACTGATCAATTACATCAACTATATGTAATTAGTCAGAGTACTAACTAATATTAGTAACTTAAATAAATAATCTGTGATTAATTAGAGAATGCAATATTTACACGTCAGGGCTGAATAAATGACCACGGATCAATTCATTTCAAAACAGTATCGACATCCTGCGAGGTGGAACACATTCGATAGTCTGTGATGTTTCATTTATTACTTTCATTTCAGCCAATTTACAATCTGAACTGAAAACAGCAAGTGTTCTTTTTGGATGACAAAGACAGGGCTTTGTTTTTGGCTGGAGTAATACCACAGTTCTGGTGTAGCAATCTTAAAATGCAAGAGTCAAACCCAGAGATGGCTTTTCCATATCACTCAGAGATGATTACTTCCATATCCATCTACCGTTTACCCACAGAAATCAATTATAGCTGCAGACCAGCATTAATCTATCATTTTATAATTAATTCAGAATTAAAACGTTTCTGCCTTTAGGTGTGGCAAACCTTCCGTTACAGACCTATTCTTCTTGCACGTCCCTCAACATAAACACCTAGATTGACTGGAATTCAGTATACAATGCAAGCTGAAGTCTCCAGCATCCACAGAATACTCATGTGATTAACAACAGACGAGTCTTCACCAAACATCTTCAAACCTGCAACCACACATTCATCCAAGTGCCTTTGAGCGACTCATTATCTCTTTACAGCTACTCACACCCGTAACACATGTTGACACCCTGAAAGCAGTCCGCCTGGCTGCATTCACTGCCACCATCCATCCTGCCACCGTGCCCTGGAGCAACAAACTCAACTCTGAAAACTTAGTTGCGATTGAAACAGTAGTATTAACAAATACAATTAAATAAATGAATACAAAATATAAAAATCAAATTTATCTAACAACAAGAAAACTGGCTTCATTTAAAAGTCTATGTTGGAAAGCAGTCACCCTGCCGCAGTACCCTGAGGCAACATTTGTTCACTTTTATAATTCAATTATTTTCTTGGGTGAAGACATTCATTTGATTAAAACAGTTGACTTGATGAAGACAATACCACTATTGAATGAAAACCGTGTTGATTGGCTCACCTGCTCTGTCCTTCATCACAGCTGTCTTTGCTGTGTGTTTATCCTGCTGTGTATAACATGTTTATTACACACAAACACTGGTTTGGTGGCCTTGGGGTTCATGATGCTGACCTTTAACTGCAGCGTCACTAGTTCGAGACCTTTGTATCATCCCTTCTCTCTCCGTAATAAAGGCAAAAAATCCCCCAGTCTAGAACTGGGCAATATATTAATATTATATCAATATCATGACATGAGACTAGATGTCGGCACAGATTTTGGATAGTGTAATATCATAATGTGGCATATGTATTGTCTTGTCCTGGTTTTGAAAGCTGCATAACGGTGAAGTGATGACTGATCTTTTATTTGACTTTACCCACTCATATCAGTCATGATATCCACATCATACTGTGATTATTTACAAGAAAATATCTGTGTAAATCTATTGTGAGAGCACTAATAGTTAACCATACGATACTGATATAGAGGTATTTGGTCAAAAATGTAATGAAAAATATTGTGGTATTAGATGTTCTCTATTGTTTGAGCCCTACCACAGGCCCTCCAAAATATACCTGTAGTCCAAAAAAGTGTCAACAATGACCCGTCTCACCACTGACACCCATCACAGTCTAATCATTTCAATAGGTAGCACACCTGATCCTAAGGAGCTTTCAGCAGTGAGTAATGAGAGAGAAGTGAGCAAAAAGTGCCAAAACTGCAGAGATTGATGTTGTAACGCAACTTCAACATGCAGGAAGAGGAGAGTCTCTCAGAGGGATTGGGATCCATCCGTGGCCAGTTCACTATTGACAGTGTCAGCAGTGCCAAACAGTATTCATGAACGATAAGGATGCATTTCAAGATCTAAATGCACTTTTGCTACTTAAAGTCAAATGTATCACTTAAGGTCTATTTTCATCACTTTTGTGAACACAGATGAAACAACTGGATGATACTTTAGTAAGAGCAACAGGAGCAACCATCCTGAGCAGATAACCAGAGCTAGATGAGCTGCCCCCTCTGGACCCCGCACACCCCCCGACCTGCTGGGAAGCGCCAGTGTGGAGTTTACCAATTACGAGCAGCCAACGAGAAACTAACTTCCACGTTCATTAGCTGCAATTAAGTATTCACGCCTCCACGTTCAGAATCTATGGGCAACTTCTCACACACGCACGCTCAAACAGCCTCTCCACGAGCCACGAGGGCATCCAGCCAATTAATCATCTTTAAGAAGTCCGTACCTTGAGCAGGGAGCGCCGGTTGCTCCTCTCCGCCGTTCCGCCGCTTCAACGAGAGAGCAGATGCGCCGCTGCGCCCCGTGATCCGCCGCGCGCTGTTCTTCCGCGTGTGTAAGTGTGAGAAAAGAGAGAGAGAGAGAGAGAGAGAGAGAGAGAGGCTGTGTGTTAACGAGTGTGTACTACCGGGGGTGAGCGCGAGTCTGTCGGTATTTGGATGTAGTCTGGGGGGTAACGGAGAGGGAGGGTTGTGTCGTGAAGGCTTCTCCCCTTCCCTCTCTCTCTTTAACCCTTGTTGACCCAAAGATGAGGCACAACTGACCAGAACACCAGGGGCGTAAAGACAGACAGGGCAGCACAGGGTGGCGGGGTCTGTTGGGTAGTGAAAGAACAGTTGAGGGTCATTCTGATTTCTACTTTCTAAATATTGTTCATGAAGGATTTATGTTTAGTATGAAATGGTGTAATTTGTTTTATGTTTCCTCGAAAAGGCAAACCATCCTGGTGGTCATTTATTTTGGTAGAATAGTCAGTAGAGATCCATAAAGAAATGACATGCTGTTTATCAAACATATAACATCTATAAAAAAAACTATTCAATTAGATAAATAATGTATTATTTTCTTTGTAATATGTATGTTGATGTTGTCTAATCTCAAGTGTCCTTTTGATCATGTGATGTTGATTTTTAGGAGCAAAATCTGTCACGGCTGACGAGCTGAGCTTTCAAACATAAAAGTCAGAACTAGAACCGTCACTGGGGCCCGTCACCACCTCCCTCCACTGTAGAACACACTGCCCCATCATTCATTTTAATTCACTCATATTCTGTTGTTTTTATATATATATTGGAATAAACATTTCAGTTGTTGAAAAACATGAAACAGTCATCATTTTCAGGAAATACACATATATTGTAGAAATGCATTTATGTATCCCTTTGTCACTATTAGCTAAAAAAATGTATGAAATAATGTTTTAATTAATGTAACTGAGTCTAAAGCAGACCAATTATTTTCTGCAAAAAGACATGACCTTTAATTTGAAATTTAATTACCTCTCCTAAATATAGTATCTCTTTTTTAAAACCATTTTCTTCCTTCCTTTTTTCTACTCTCCTTTGTTCTCTTTCATTCTCAGTTCTTTACAATGTTACTCTGCTTTTTTCATTTTCTTTCTTTCTTCTGTTCATTGCATTCCTCAACCATATTTTCAAACATATTTCTTCACTTTCTGTACACTTTCTCTCCATCTCTTATCCACCTTTTGTTTCTTTTTATCGGTCCGGTTTCTCTCTCTCTCTCTCCCCGTTGCTGTCTTTTTCTTCTATCTTTCCGACTGCTGTTTTGTATAAATGTACATATTTTAAAACAGATTACACACTATGTACTGACAGTTGTACTAACAGTTGAACTTTGACATAAACCTGTGCACAAGCTGAAGCCACTGTGAGTGTGTGAAGGGGAGGAGAAGGATCTGTGTGCCAAACAAAAGAAATCGATATCATATTGCTGTAAACATGGAAGTGGCTAATTAAATCAGAACATTTTCTGAAGTCATATTATATTATTTTAGTGGTGAAGATCATCATTGGGAATTATTGTGTTTTTTTAATGATAGGAAGGAAAAAACACTGTTTATCATGCACAGGTATACAGTATTTATCTTCCATGACATGTCTTCTTTCAGACTAGTGGAAAGAAAACATGTCTTGTCTATTTGCGTCTGTAGATTTCTCCTAATTTTACCAAAAGTTACCATTAGATAATGCCTCATTTGCATATTTAAACATTATTTCAGAAAATAAAAATAATGGTTTTAATGTAAGTCGTCAAATAGGGAAGTTTCATGGAGATATCTAATAGTTACTTTATTTAATCTACTCACCTATAGTGTCTTCAACATGTGTCATTTTCCAAAACATATCTTTAAAATACGTTTTCTCAAAATTATTGTTTTCTCAGAAAATTCCAACAGAGGGGTTTGTTTACATATCGTTCACAGCCTGATTTATTCAACATTGTATTACTAAAAACATGGAGAAAGAAAAAATGGAGAAACTATTTTATTTTATTTGGCTGTTATTAATAAGTGATGCCAAGATATATTAGCTATATAGATTGTTTTTACAGCATATCAGAGTTGACAGGATAGACATCAACACAAAAATGTCCATGTAGTTCTAAGAGTGGAGGAGCCAGTTAACAGTGAAATGGGTTTTTAGTTCCAGACCACTTCAAAATAAACTATTTCCATTATTGCTTCAACTCAACTTGCCCTTGATTTCTGGACCTTTAGCTGTTTGCTAAAACCTTCAAAGAAAGTCACTCCCTTACTTCAGAAAAGCACCTAAACACACATGTTCCAGCCTGCTTTTAATGTCTCACCATCTGTCATTAGTGCTTAATTGTCTATTTCTATGATTTATGTTTTTAAATATTTAAATTGAATGTAGTATTATTAGTACTCTCAGTGACAAGTAAAAATACACTCTGATATATTTGGCATCATTATTTAACAGTAAAACGTTCAGCGTCATGTATCGGAGACATTGTGGAGAGTCACCTCTGCCGAGACTCTTTACCGTAGAGGAGTTTTCACAGAATAGTTATTCATTAAATCAAATCTGTTGAAAGTCAGTATTTGTTGTAACTCCACATGGTTTATATACTGTAGCTGAGCCGACTAAAAGTCCACCTCCACTCACTCCCACTATTTCTTTTTCTACTTTTATTTTTTCGTTTATTTTTCCCTTAATGGTGTACTAAACATTATAACATAAAAAACTAGTAAAAACAAGAAAGATCATAATATTCATGAATATTGCAAGAAAGCACATTTACGGTGATTTGCAAGGTACTGAAAACTGAAACATGAACTAAAACACTGAAAGCAACACAAGGATGTGGAATAGTAGTATTTTACTGTCATTGCACTCCATAGAGGTAAGTGGCTATCCTGACAATGATTCACACAAATAAACAGTAATAAAGATGAAGAATTAGAATATACGTATATTATTGTTAAAAAGATATGTATGACTTTTAAAAACAGTAAGATCACTGAGATATTGCACTGAGTTGCTCTGGCTCTCTATATAAATAATAGGCTGCAGTTGGAATGTATCTGTTAAAGACATTTGGATTCAAGATATCTAATATACACCTCAAGCTGCAGTTTAGTGTGGATGATCCCCCACATGTATTTTAATACAAAAAAATAGAGATTACGACATTTATTTATTTATTTATACAATATGATATTGATTATTAGGCAACAGTGATTCATGTGAGTGTTCTGGCTCCCAGCAAGAAAAGAAACCTGAATCAAACCAGTCAGGGTAGTGACAAATAGAGGCCTCCTTTAGTATTTTAATTTGTCATTTCTGAAATGTGGGTCCCCAGAAAATAAGTTTAGGAATATCTGTTCTAAAGGCTTTCTCATTCACCAACAGACAAGAAGAAGATAATATATATCCTTAACAGAGGGAGGAAGGGTGATTCCATGTTAGCCTTTTTGTTCAAGTAAGAAAAGAAGTGTCCTACCGTGTTGATATGTGCTCAGAATCTGCCTAAACAGCAGATTTGAAGTTCACATTGTGTTTTACTCTCCTGAATCTTTCACGGCACTGATTCAGATTGTGAGTTGCAGATTGATTGCAGCTTTTGCGTTCACTCAATAGTTTTGTCATCAACAACATTTCAAACTCCCACACATGTGATGCTGTTTCCTGCACACTGAAGCCGTATCTCTGACGGTATTCACTCCCTTTTCCTCACTTTGTGTGATCAACGAGCCAGTTCCTGATGCAAGTGTCTGGGAATAAGAAGCAGTACTAGTTTCATGTATCTGTTCCTCAATCCAAGCTATTTCTTTCCTCGCTTTGATAGAAGTTCATCAAATGGTCAGAAACAAGTATTGTTTTTAGTGCTATTTCATATTTCCTACAGATGCTTGGACCTTCACTAAAAGCTTGCAGACCTGAACCCAATGTAACCTTTATTTTTTGTAAGTCAATTTAAAAAAAACACAACCAGTTGCAACATCAATAATAAAAAGTAACAAAACAAAATGAATCTGGGCACAAAACGAGCTACAAGTAACTGTTTATTTCTATTTGACATAGTCCTTTCTTACTATTATTTATTCAACTGTAACAAATAATGTTTATATATTGAATGAATAATATAATTTCTTTGGATCTATTGTGTGTGTGTGTGTGTGTGTGTGTGTGTGTGTGTGTGTGTGTGTGTGTGTGTGTGTGTGTGTGTGTGTGATGTTTACTGGAATGAAATATGGACTCAGAAGGAAATGTAGAGAGGTGCGTCTGTAATTCCTTTTCATAACGCAATGTCAAAACAAGTTGTTCATTATTATTCGAATGAGGCTGATGAGTTTATCATGGCAGTAAGAGTGAAATAAAGGAAGCAGTGGGCTGATAAAACATGGAGCGTTGTTTCTTTAACTACATTAACTATTATTTTATCTTATTATATATACTGTATGATGATGTAATATGTACATGTTTTACACCTGTAATAATTATATATGGATGAATAGTTGTGTGATTCAATTAGACAGCAAGTATTGCTACTAAATAATACAAATGAATGGAGATTTTAATAGTCATTATAGATATTGGTGAGTATATTCTTAAAAAATATGTTCATGGTTTGTTTCCACTCTAATTTATTAATTCATTTTAATTTGGTTTCATTTCAATAGTAAGTTTTACAATACAAAAATGGACAAATTTCATGACAGTGACATTTTCGTAAGTAACACTGTGAATATGTGAGATATACAGGAAGTAGTATCTAATGGAAGTAGAGTTATAGTGTGTAGTATACACAGGACATAATCATTGAGTTAATATTATATTGTCAAATTGTGCTACAGATTTGATGTCTTTACCTGCTCTCCTTCATCTCTTCTTTCTTTCTCTGCCTTATATCTTAATATCCAGACAGTCTCTCTCACACTCTCTGATTAGAGGAGAGAATTTATTTAAATGATGATATAAAACATGTAGCTTTATCTCTACAGTTTTAATGGAATGAAAAACACTCAACCGGATGAATATGTGCTAATAATCTAGGTACATATTTAGACACTACACTGTGCGCTTGCAATATATGTTATGTTGGTGTGGGTGGGATGAAGGGCGGGAGAGCCCTCTTGTTGATGTTACATTATTATATTATTATTAAGGTGCTTAAATGTTTCTCAACTTCCATATTTGGACCTCCTCAAAAATGAGATGGTACTTCACACGAGGTTTATCCTCTAAGTCTATTCTGAAATTAAAAAATATAATATATGAGCACCATGTTACTGTGTTTTGGATGTAATAATGTCCAATCTATAGTTTTTAAGGTCTAATTTAAAGTCACGAGATGCAATGAAAATGTGTGTTAATAATCAGTTACATCCTGCTGAATATTATAATACTGTACCTTAATTTAACCTCACTCCTCCATTATCTCATATATTATAGCGCTCACTATACAGTGGATGTATTTCATAGAATTATAATCTGCAAAATTTGCGTTAATTGTGTTTTGGTGGAGCTGTTCTCATCTTGTTTGTGCTCCTGTTACTAATACAAATACAAATACTAGCACAATCATTACAATAATATGAATGCTAGTTCTTTATGAAGGTAGTAGTGACTCTGAAATTGGAATCCATGCAATATGAAATTATGGAGATTTAATAAAACGTGATTAAGAACGGAAATTCTTATTGATCATTGAAAAGAAACAATAACTCTCCTTTATGTCTCCCTGGTTTGTTTTCATAACCTGCTCTGCTGGAAGACAATAGAGATAGAGAAAAAAAGAAAAAATGCTCCCCAACTTCCACGCTTTGATCATATTTTACACCAGAGATTCCACCTGATATTGTTTAACAGACATAAAGACGTCACGCCGACAGGAAAAAGCTTGTTTTGGGAAGTGTGAGCTGGCGAGCCTGGCCGGTGTGCTGGGAGGAAGGGAGATTTTTAATATCGTATGGGTAGCACTGGGAGACTGAATGGGTGCTGAGGAGGAGAAACTGCCAAGACGGGTTTCATTTAGTCAACTGAGAGTGAAAATAATGGCATGCACACGCGTACATATCAGACCGCTTACACAACGATGAAGTTTTGGATGAGACGTTTCTGTGTATACTTACACGGACATATTCTTGTGTGCTAATGAAAAACTGTAACTCATACATAGACACACACAAGCATGGATACACATGGCTTTCTTTCAGAAAAAGATCTTTTGAGCATGCAGACGCCCACACACACACTGTAGAGGCACACACGTGCACACACAGTCCATATGCACAGCAAGTGCTCCGTTTCTGTAATCAGCAGTAAGTGTACCATTGTGAGCCATTGACAATCTCTCCATCCATTTACCTATGAGCCTCAGCAGACTACAGCTGCCTGCTGTGTTTATTAAAAATATAACAGTTCTATTATACTCATTAGGTTATTGCTCGCACTGACACCTATTGGGAGACACACACACGCAGCCATACACACACACACACACACACAGAGCAGACAGAAATAAGGCTAAATGAACAAAGTGATCCATTGCTTTGATACCGGTCTTTGATAAAAATCAGATGTGGTCCGATCACTTTGTTCCATCTTTGGTGTAATGGAAGTCCCTTCCTGACTGCTGCAGGTTTTGTTATTGTTATGATTATTACATGATATCAGACCTGAGAAATCTCCCCATGGCGGCATGGGGGATTTCATTCTGCAGTCTGTAAAACCTGCCAGAGTCATGTTTCAATGGAGAGCACTTGTGTCTGCCGATGGCCTGACTCAGAGTCTCCTCTCACAAGGGGCAAACTCTATGTGGCTGTCCTGAGCTGTCAGACTCCAAAGACTTCACTGGCCATCCTCAACCAATGTCAATAACAATGTTGCTGGACTGTTGTTTTGAAGCCTGAAGTTTGGAAGTTTTGGTCGTCATAGAACAGAAGTGACCATATTTGAAAGTGTGACGTAGTGACGACGTATACGGCTGTGTTAGCGGTACCGAGCTGTTAATCTCAGTAGCCCCGCCCTAAAGCATACCCTGCTTTATGTTCTGTTTGACTCTAAATGGACCATCATTTACGAAATGAACATCATGTTGTATTGAAGAAGACTTGAAACTAGAGATTGAGACCATAAACTCGTGTTTACAATGTTTACTGAGGTAATAAATCAAGTGAGAAGTAGAGTCATTTTCTCA
The DNA here is from genome assembly GCF_004355925.1 of Anarrhichthys ocellatus. Classification (NCBI taxonomy): domain Eukaryota; kingdom Metazoa; phylum Chordata; class Actinopteri; order Perciformes; family Anarhichadidae; genus Anarrhichthys; species Anarrhichthys ocellatus. Next base: position 1,806,973 of record NW_022280068.1, on the reverse strand, counting down.
TAGACTTCTATACAATCAGACTTATTCTTGCAACGAGATGAGTTGCCCCCTGATGGCCAGGAGAGAGAATGCAAGTTTAAGGAACTTCAGAACCGGAGGTTTCCGCCTGTAGAGGTCCTCAGGAATTTGTTTCAATTGGCCAAGTTTTAATTGTTTTTTCATATCAGCTATATTAGCCATGTTTCGAGTCTGGAGACAAAGACACAGCTGATCACTCATGTGAGTTAAATGTTTGCTACATCAGAACTTATTTGGGAAGGTGTTTCCATGTCTCATTTAGCACATCAGCTCTTTTTCAACAAAAGCAAAAACCCCCTCAAGAGGGGATAGGAAGTTTTATCAAATGTTTTCATTTCCATACGGCTTATCTAATGTCATACTTCAAATTGTACATAAAATATGTTTATGGAAACATGGCTATTGAGTATTAAGCTGTTAAAAGTAGTGTCACATACGTAGCACGTAGAGTAACTGCATGCTGTTACACCAAACCTGAGGACCGTTGACGTCAATCAAAACATATCTTGTGTCTTGAAGCTGTTAAAAGGTATTGCATTCTGTTTTTATGAGTATAAGTTTGTCAAAATTTTCAGACTTATGACCATTAACAGTGATAGATAATGTTTCATTGTGCCCTCTGGCATTTCATGTTTATATCAATACCCTTTGGGAGTCATAACTGATCGGAATATATGAACTATAGTGACCCGTTGGTTCAGCTTAATGGTGCATATTATCACGTTATATTGTGATAAACTGTAAGACCCTGACTTGGGTCTGACTCTGTGCCTACAGCTCGGAGTGCTTATTATATCCAGACACTCGGCGGTTGTCCAACTTCTCTGACACAGAGGGCTGTTTTTAAAGTCCAAAATACTAATGGCTTAACCAGCTATAAGGTTGTCAAGCTGTTTAATTGCATATTATAATTCCAACCTGTGTTTTTAAACCAAAAATATTTATAAAACCTGCTCCATGTAGATATGAAGGGCTCATCGTAAGGTAATGAAAACACAATAATTCTTATTTTCAGGTTATTATAGAGTAAAGAAAACATACTTATTTGTAAATATTAAATTTATGCCAATAGAATGCTGCATACTGGCCCTTTAATTAATCTAGTGTCTCCCTTCATATTCATGACTCATTAATGCAGAGTCATTAATGAAATCAAGCAAATCAATTAGGGTTCATTGAGACCTTTCTTCTGGATTCTATATCACAGAAAACCAACTGTAAAAACCCAGAGTGTTTTCCATGAAATATATATCATCTTAATATATAACTGCTCTTTGTGATTATTTTAAATATTATGTCATTTTGTCTTTTCTTTCACGCTCATTCTTTTTCTTTCTCACACACAGACACAGTCTGCCTGCTGTGCTTATTAAATAGTTGGGTTTGCTAAGTAGTGCGGGACCAAGTGGCCTATCTGCTGATAAAAAGAAAGCAGCTGCCCCCCTCTCACACACACACACACACACACACACACACACACACACACACACACACACACACACTGTCTCAGTTGCTGTCTATGTTAAGTATTGAGGGACTGTGGAAGGCTCTCAGCTCATAAAGTGAAAATGTAACAAGGCAGACAACCCTCCATGTAATAAGTCTGACGATCGCCCTGGCTTGGAGAACTGCACACGAGAGGGTTTGGGTGTGTGCGTGCGCGTGCGTGCGCGTGCGCGGGTTGATTGGCTGAGCGGGCTGGAAAGTGGCGGCGAGGGGGAAAGGCAGTCGTCTCACCTCAAACAGAGAAAATAAAGTAGGTTCTTAGGCTAAATGAGCGTGGCGTACAGCACACACACACACACACACACAGATATTTTGAGTGTGAATGCCTGAGTATTTGACATACACACTCCTTCACTTTGAAGCAATTTCTCACAAACACTGCATGTAAATGTAACGTACATAGACACACATATTCACAGTCCAATATTTTGAGAGTAAATGAGCGTAGCTTATGACACACACATTGTGCCTTTCGCTCTGACTCACCCATCTCTCTCTCACACACACACACACACACAATATTCTGAGAGTAAATGAGCGTATAGCTTATTCACTGGAGACAATTACCATTCCTTAGTGTGTAAAGGACACCGCACACAGTCACACAAAATCAAATGCACACACAAATATGCATGAACATGTGCATACACACAAATGGACTAACACACACACACACACGCAGCACAATAACTCTCCCTCGCTGTGCTGACAGGACTGTCCGTAGTGGGCCTTTGTTAGTTCTGGTTGGGCAGCCTTGTTTATTGTGTGTGTCTGTGTCTGTGTTTGTGTGTGTGCACATATCTGTGTGTTATTTATATACCGACAACCTTTGTGAGTCTTGACAGCAACTTCTGCAGCCATAGAAGCTGACTGTCTTTTCACTTTGGCCAATTTATATTATTATACCC
>NW_022280068.1:1798177-1804441 GCF_004355925.1 Anarrhichthys ocellatus | reverse complement strand
CCCCTCCCCCCTTCACATCATACTAATTCAAATTTAATAGTAATTTGATGTATTTTCATTGTTAAATCTAAAATTAAAATCTCATGAAATCTCATTATTTCTCCTGCATTTTTCATTCAGCTTTACAATCCACAGAATCTGCCATGGGGCCGCTTCAAATCATTTCAATACAATTCTAATCAAGCCAGTTCACCCTTCTTCTGCTGCTCTTCATCATAACATATATTCACTGATGTTTAATCCACAAATAAACTTACTATTACATGTTGTGCCCAGGCAATAGAATATACATATACGTAGGTCAATATGTCATTCTTTGGAGCATTAATAGTGATGGTAAGTTAGTAACAATATATTTTACTGTGAGTAAAAGTAATTTCTGGTAAATGATGATTGAAAGTTCTGCGGTCCAGTTGTGCTGGAAACCATGTTATACAAATTTGAAAATTTGTAATGTTTAATATCAATCAATCAAAGTTAATTTGTTCAAAGTGCTTCACAGATGACTGACAGGGCAAAACAAAGACAAAAGCAATTTTAACATTTGAACCATTTGACCAATGACCCCAATGCAGTTGAGACAATAAATTAATACAAATGTAAAAAAATATAATTAAAAGAAATAATGACAATACTAATACTACTACTAATAATAACAATAATTACAATAATAATAGTAAAACTGTGTGAAATAAAATCTAGATTCATAAAATAACAGTTCAATTGAATACAATTATACACAAATATGCACAGGTAAAATAAAAAAGTTAAATAAACCCTCCGTTACAGTCATTTTCCACCTCCAGCACAAAGTTACAGAGGGACATTGGCTTTTTATATTTCTTTCAAGCCTAAAATGTATGTTTAACAATAAAGGGAGAATTCTAGATGCTGTGAAACCAAATCAAAAAATGACAAGTGTGAAAGCTGGTCATTATAGTCAATGATATGTTGTTTTTCTACTCTTTTTAAATGTGGGTTCATGAAATTAAAAAAGTGTTTAATATATATAGTATATATAACTATCAAGTTGTTTCCTTTTTTGTTTTTAATTGTAGTTTATTATTATATTTATAATTGTTATAATTAATATTGTTATGGATGAGAGTTGATTAAAAGCCACCAGAAAAGGGGGCATTACCATGCAATGTGTGTATGCCTGTATATGAGAACTCAGTATATTATGCGACACTTAACGCACACACAAACACACTGAGCATGTCGTCAATTTACACAGAGGACAAGGTGTCAGGAGATGATACATCACTTCACAAACATTTGAATTGTCGCTGTGTTTCACAAACACACACATTTTAACAATTTATTTATGTCCGCATACAGAATGATGCGAAATATGAATTTATATCTATATATTAAATATTACACACAAGTTGTGAGGTTGACTTGCCTCTCCTACCTAAATGTGCCTGGAACATTATGTCAGGAAATGATAGCTGCTTTACCAAACATTTGCATTATTCCCCTCTATTCTCTCTGCCTCACACACACACACACACACACACACACATACACACACACACACAAACCAAGAAACATTTCAGGCCAACAAAACACTGTCTTTCAGCCAAGCTCAGAACTGTGAATATATCCATGGCAATGAGACACTTAGTCAAATTAACGTGTTGACTATTATTGTAACAGATTGTATGAGTGACAGAACAGCAGCAGTTCAAATCTTTTAGAATATCACTAAAAGTTTATATACAGTGAAAGTTTAAATAGTAGTTTTTATTTTTTTTTTTAACAAAAGATTTCCCTTGGCTCTCCTGGAATACATTATTCACACCAGCTGCACTTTTTGGAAGGAATGTGGTCTTGAGCTGATATTAGGAACGATCATAATGAGTGATAATAGTAATACTGTATCTGAAATTATGTCATTAATTTTCTGCCCTTATTAAAAATCATGTAAAAACCCACATTTGGAAAATGTTAGGTTTTACATGTGGACCTGGATGTTAATATTGTAGGATTAATTAAGATAGACACTTTTTACATAATTCTTTTCTCTTTATAAACTTCTAAACTATTAGATTTGATAACATTTGTTTTTGCTTCACAAAAATAAGTATAATGATCTGTCGTTCTGATCATGCATTCAAGCCCTCAAAAATACAATATTGTTCAATTCAATTTATTTTTGTGTAGCCCAAAATCACAAATCACAAATTTGCCTTTGGAGGGCTTTACAATCTGTACATATAGGACATCCTCTGTCCCAGGACCCTCAGATTGTTACAGGAAGAACTCTCCCCCCCCAAAAACTTTATCAGGGAGAAAAAAAGGAAGAAGCCTTAGGGAGAGCAACAGAGGAGGATCCTCTATCAGGATGGACAGAAGTGTGATAGATGGCATGTGTACAGAATGAACAACATAACAGAGTTATAACACATTCAATGCATATGAGAGAACCACGGCAGGAGGCAAGACCATGGTCCAGGTATAACCATGATCCATGGAAACCTGTGAGGTGAGAAAGCACAGAGAGTCTGGTGAAGAAGCAAAGTCAGTGATGTGCATTAATGGTGTCTGTAATAGAAATAAAAATGTTAATAATAAAAAAAAAATTTAAAAATGAATCGTTGATCGTTGATTAAAGATGCAGGTACATTTTGGGCCTCAGTGTGTCACTCAGGTAGCAAATACAAATACAAGATACAACTCCGCAGCTCAGCGTTTCTTACAGTTTCTTCCAGTGGCCACTGTTTCAGTGAATAATGCCCTGCAGCCAAGAAAGTATTTAGAGTGAGTGTGTGGTGGCCACAGCCCCACAATGAAAGTTGTTCCACTTCCTGGTCTGACAAAAGATGGTGCTAAGGGTGGAGCTTTGCGGTTTTGTGTTACCTTGTAGTTCTTGTCTGTGTTGTCGTCCCCTGTATGTTTGGTCAGCCAGAATATAGGTTTCCCTCAGTTTCATTTCATTCTAGAGGTTGTTTTGTTAATGGAGTTAACGTCTTGTTTTGTTAACCTCATTCTTTAATAGAGTTATGTTTTGTTGACTTCTTTTATAGGGGCCCTATAACTCTGTTCATTATTTTCTTTGTAGCTGATTGTTATTGAATAATCTTTGGGAAAATAAACCCACTTTTTATCTGTTTCCTTGTGCCTTGACTGCTTGATCCACAACAGAGTGGGAGGGAGGGAGAGAAAGAGAGCGAGTACACTATAACAGGGCTAAGGGCTTGTGATTGTTGGTATCTGGTGGTGGCTAGCTAGCTAATTTACTAAGGCAAGACATGAAGGCTATTGTCTAAGTCAGGATTAACCAGTGGGCCAGGCCAGTGTTAAAAATGCAAAATGTGATCTATAAATCCAAGCGAAAACAACACAAGAGACAGTCACTCAGAAGTGTACACAGTCGCCCCCCCACTCCTGCTTCAACCTGACTGTATTATCCCTGCCTCTCATCACTGATTGGTTGCACATGCATACCTATCAATGCAGTGTTCATTCAGTGTGTGGAGTGAGGTTTGCCGAGCATTGAGAACAGTGAAGGAGGGAACGAGAGAAGGAGGAAAGGTGGAGCTGACAGGGAAGAAGGAGGAGAACTGTAAAGTTAAAACTAAGAGATATGTTACTGTTATTCAAAGTAAACGACACAGTGTATGTGGTCTGTTGTGAATGTGAGGAGACTGACGTTAGATTGCCGGGTTGAATTACAATAATAACAATGAAAATCTTCATTTGTGTAGCCCTTTTCTTAACAATGCTACTTGCTTCACAATAGAGAACAGAAAATAAAATTAGATAAATTGATGAAATACAATTAAAAAAATCATAATGAAATACAATAAAATAATTATAATAAAATACAATATAGATAAATAAATCACAATTAAGTAAAATCTCTTTAAAGAAGAGATTTAAAAGAAGTAATTGATTTAGCAGTCCTAATCTCAACAGTTGTTTCAGTTTGGGTGCCTGGACTGCAAAACCCCTATAGCCATTCGTCCCCAACCCAGACCTGGGAACGCTCAGAAGGCCACTACCAGCTAATCTAAGAGGGCACACAGGTTCATAAGGGGTTCGTAGGTCTTTCATATAACTAGGGGTTTAAAGTTGAAAAATAAACATTATATGTTAATAACAAAGTCAACTGTGAGCCCATGCAGGGAGGCCAGAACTAGAGTTATGGGTAGTGTCTCTTTGTCTTGAACTGATGTTAAATCAAGCTGCAGCATTTTGGACCAATTGGAGTTGTTGGAGGGAAGACTGGGTAATACCTGTGTGCAGGGCATTACAGAAGAAAGCATTGATAGCCCTGTAAATCTGCAAAGGGTAAAAAGGATCTGATTTTTTAATTCAACTTGACCTGAAAGAAGCATGACTGAATATATTTCTTTACTTGGTCATAAAAACAGAGGCCAGAATCAAATAAAAAAAACATATTTCTTGCAGATAACTTAATGTGATGGGTCTCAAAGCAGACTATTTTATTGACAGATTGGGTGTGGCAAAGAAAATATTTTCCTTTCTGTCCTCATTAGGGTTGAAAAAGTTTAGAGAAGTTCAGCAATTGATATTGGAAAGGCAGGTGGTAAGTTGGGCTACACTGCTATGATTAGTGGATTGTAACAGGACATCTAACTGGGTGTTTTCAGCATAGCAATGGTACTGTACATGTCCTAATGACCTGACCCAGGGGCAGCATGTGAATGGAGAACAGTAATGGACCCAAGATTGACCCTTGAGTAACACCATTAGTGAAATGGGAAACAGAATATGAGGAATTTCCAACAACAGAAAAGGTTATATTAGTCAGGAGCTTAATAAGTTGAGAGCAGAACCTTTAATACCAACCCAGTCTTCAAGACACTATAGAGGGATTGAGTAGTCTATCATATTAAAGGCCACACTAAAGTCATTTCTTACAGACTGATGTTCCCAATCCGACCTTGGTTTAACTTCACCGCGAGAGACAGACAGAAGCAGCTGATAGAGAGGTGAAGAGTGCACACACTACACTGCATGAACTGTGTGAGTGAGTGAACAACCCTTTTAATATTCCATTAGACTAATGTTAACATACAGCAGTGGAAAAAGTAGCCTACTCAGATCTCTACTTAAATGAAGGCTGAAGTAAATAAAGCAGAATACAGTTAATGAAGAAAATAAACACAAGACTGACACGTCAGGGAGTCTGCAATCTGATCCCTTTATCTGTGCATCAGTCACCAAAGCGGTTACACCAAGATGTTTGGTTGCAACTTAACATCATCAGCCTTTCTTAGGGAACATTCATCCAGTCTCACCTGTACAATACATATGAATGTCTGTGACTTTGCAAACAAAGCGAGTGTGCAACATTGTGAGTCAAACTTGCTGCTGCTTATTGTCAACGGTGTATTCCTGCGACCACTGTGTTTAATGGCTGCCTGCCAACTAAAGTCATAAATAACAGAGTTGTCATTTATTGGCTTTTTTTGTTGTCGAAAACATTTCGGTGGGTTCTCTCTACAATTTAAACTTAAAAAATATTATCTCCCATGTTGTGTTATTGTTAGTTGCAAAAATAATTTTATTTAAGCTTAACTATTGAATATTTTGGATTAATAAATGTAATACCTCTAAGTTTAGCTCTGTGTTTTTGCCATTCATGAGTTTGTGTCAGTTGAAGATATCATAAAAGTTGTTTTATTTTATTTATATTTACATTATATTTTACAGAGTACCACTGTGTAGTACACACTGTGTACTACATATGTACTGTATGTGTCTATGTTTGCATGTGTGTGTGTGTGTGTGTGTGTGTGTGTGTGTGTGAGCCGGTTGCTATGTGGTGAAGAGAGCTTGTTATACTCTGACAGGGCGAGACTGTTGGAGTGAAATGCATGATGGGATTCTGTGATGAGCAGGAAGAGTTTGAATAAACATGGTTGATTTCAGCCCAGTGTGTGTGCATATATGTGTGCGTGTGTGTGTGTGACCATCAGGCCTGTCTGTTTGTGTTGTGTTCACTGAAGCTTTTTATTGAAGCCCTCATGAATCTTTTTCCTTCTCAAATATTCAGTCCTTCCTTCCCTCGCTCTATCCTCCTTCCTCCCCTTGCTGACTTCTCAGCTTCATCTTGTACTCCCTTGCTGATGCCCTCTTCAGACTGCATCACTCATTTTCTCTTATTTCCACTCCACCTCCACTACTATCTCCATCATTATCTCCCTTTGTTTTGTGTCTTTGCCTTCCTTTCTTTCTTTGAGATATATATATATATATATATATATATATATATATATATATATATAT
>NW_022280068.1:1784416-1798167 GCF_004355925.1 Anarrhichthys ocellatus | reverse complement strand
ATATATATATATATATATATATATATATATATATATATATATATATGTATGTTTGTTTGTTATTTGCTTAATGACAATAAGAGAGAGAGATGGCTCATTTGCAGCTACTCGTATGTCACTGAGCTGGATCAGCCTAAATAATGTGATGCAAATTAACTGTTACATAGAGTTGTATATTTTTTGTGTTGCACAATAAGAAGCAGTGGAAGAAGTATTCAGATATTTTACTTGAGTAAACATAGCAATACAAGAGTGTAAAAATGCAATCAAATTCTTACTTAAAGCTACTACAATGAACCTTCATTTGTTGTTGTCTGTTGCACTCCCTCTGGACGAAAATGGTGTTGGTATTTACTGAGCACCAGAATGCCTTTAGAAAACCCACTCATACTGCAGGAGGGGTCTGACAGTCTGCCATGCTCAGTCCTGGTTCTGATACTCATATGCCTTCCTTCCTGCTAGCGGGCCCACCAACACTGCCTGGGCCTCCAGCAGTATGGTGTTGGGGACCAGCAGAGCAGCAAGACAGGGCAGTGAGGCGAAGCTCTGCTCCTGGTTGTAGGAGGCATGGGGTTCTCCTTCTCCTGCCAGAGCTTCAACTGTCGCAAGCCCCAAATCAAAATCTCACACATAGGTGAGATTCTGACGCCTGATGGGGGTTGACTTGGTCTAAACCACTTTAGGCTTTTGAAATGCCATGTAGGCCCCATGTCTTTGTTTTAACCACATGGTGAAGTCCCAACATGACTTATGTTATATTCCACTACTGAAAATCAGGGTTTATGCTACTAAAAAGATGTGAATAATACAGCCCTGTCCCCTTAATATTACTTTTAGACAACAAAACTGTAAAGTGAGTTAAGTTTCGAGGGAAACTTTTTTCATCATGGATTACATTGACATTTCACAGATTAAGCATCACAAAATAAATTCACTTTTCTTTCAATTTCGTAGTCATTTTAAACCAAACCATGATGATTTTTTACGAAAGCTAGCCAAGTAGTTTTGCAGCATTGATTTATTTATTTTTTCTTAATTTACAACGTTAGCCAAGTGTTTCAACTTGTTTAATACTGAAAATGTGTTTCCCTTTAAACACAATTGAGAGTGCAGTTTAGTTGTATGGGAACGTATTGTCCATGGGCCGTGGTTATACCTGGACCGTGGTTGTGCCTGCTGCAGTGGCCCTGCCTGACACTCACTGCTACTATCATTATATTGGTCACATTTTACTGATACTATTACTGCTTTTATTGTTGTTATCATTCTGTTATATTCACTGCTGCTGTTATTATTGGTGTTCATTTTTTGTTAGTATTATTTCTGCTATTATGGCTACTACTGCTATTACGACTCTCATTTTAATCTTATCATCTATATTAAATGCATTGAATGTGTTGTAACTCAGTTATGCTGTTCATTCTGTACACATGACATCTATCACACTTCTGTCCATCCTGGGATAGGAATCCCTCCTCTGTTGCTCTCCGGAGGTTTCTTCCTTTTGCTACCCCTGGCCAAGGACAGAGGATGTGGTATGCTGTACAGATAGTAAAGCCATCTGAGGCAAATTTGTGCTATTGGGCTGTATAAATAAACTTTAATTGAATTGAATTTTAAAGGAGACAGGGTTGGAATAATGATAAATAATATAATAACTAATTACTAAGGCGCTTCAAACATTATTGAAGCTCTGAACTACTGCAAGATGGGAATTATGGGCTGCTGTGCAAACATTGACCTAAACAAAGAAACATTATTCCTCAGTGTACTTCAGTTGGTTTATGTGTGTTTGTGATGTCTCATAGTGACATCCTTCAATTAAATTACTCGGTGTGTTTACAGTGGAATCTAGACACGTCCTGCTGGCTGGAGCAGGACTTTGGCTATAGGAGGGACATTCTGGATGGCTGCATCTGTATTATTTGACAAAGTGACTTGAAGCATGAGACAAGACATGTTAAAATAAAAAATGTAAACTCTGTCAAAAGTATTTATTAGTCTGTAAGATGTTTCCTTTGATAAAATATTGTTTAAATGATTTGTTATTACAAAATGACAGAATTCATGGACTGGGACTGAATAGAAATAACACAGAATGCCAATAATATTCTATTTCTGCACAATACATAGTAATTTATTGATAGCTCTACCTCATCCTATACATTCAGTTTAAGTAAAAGGGAATAAATATGGCACAGAACACCATCAAAGAAAAGGATTGATGATTAGCTGATTTCTTATTGTATTTGTACACAATAACAAAAATAACCTCATAACCATTTCCATTGTGATGGCCACTCTTAATGTGTATAGAGGATTTTATTAAGTCTAATATTAGAAGGTAACACTACTCAGTCTGACAGATGGATACAAGAGGAGAGGTCAATAAAATTAGGGTAGGGTGGATTAAAATTAGCAGCCTCAAATGGAAAAACAGTATATTAATGTGGCTCTTGCAATTTAGAAAATAGGTAAAGAAAAAAAGAGTACACAAGCTTCAATTTACCCCTCAGTTGTAACATACTCTCTACAAGATTGTCAGTTTAAAAGATGGAGCGAGTTTGCTTTATGGATTCAATTTGCATTGGTGTAAATGCTGGCTAACATAGCTGGCTATTGACTGCTACAAACTGAGAAGGAACAACACACAGTAAGCAGAGCCCCTCAGTGCATGTGGCCCCGTCCAGTTAAATAATGACTCCAAAGTAAGCAAATGTAGCCTGTGTTGCTGGAATTTTGAGGTCAAACAACCAGTCCTGAAAATGACTACATCACAAGGTAGATCTGTCAACAACCCTATTCTTTAGAGCCCCTGAAAACATGGTTTCTCACCTTGAGGTTATCTCTATGATATTAAATATCCTTGAGTAAGTAAGCGAGAAAGTTACTGTAAAGTTCAGAAAAAAAGACGTCTTTAGGCTTTTATTATTACGTTCGTTAAGGTTTTATAAATACGTTTTGCCAGTGAAAGACATTAAACAAACTAAACATCAAAATACATAATCAGAAGTATTACATTGTTTGTCAGTAACTTCCAAAACTATTATTAGTTTTACAAAAATCATATGACACGTTCTGATCTGTATTTGCTGTAGCTTCAGTATGTTAGGTTTAGGCACAAAAACTCCTTGGTTAAAGGGAAGAAAACCTAAGTTCCTGTGAAAGTTTATTTAATTATTATTGTTGAATCAGTGCATCCCAAAACACTTTCACCTAGCAGACCGCTGTTTGTGTGTGAAACCACCAGACAACGTTAAATTATTTGTCACAAAATCTACTTACATTTTACTTCCATAAAAGCCATAATTCCCTCGTCCACCAGAGGTTCTTATCAGCTAAACTTAAATTTAGGTTGTATTTTGTACAAAAAATCTAATTCTGGCCTCCATGCTCCATATTTTCCTTTTTTCCTCATCTCAGCTTATTTCAGTTTAAATCAGATACTATTTAATCACTCTATAAAATAAGCATGATTTTTCTAGTAAAAAATAATGTTTCTTTTGGTTTTTGCACCACCCATAACTCTCAAAATAGCTCAGGGCTGATAGGCTTCTTTAGAGCCCTGGTGAGGAGTTGAATAGTAGCCTGTTCCCCTCTTGACATCCCCACTGAGCTGAGGACATCAGTCCGATTCTTCTCATATGACCCCCACTGTGATGTGAACTTGGCTTGATTCCCCCTGATATGAGTCCTGCTGGGCTTGTTTGCTTGGGGCAACATATGTCAGACATAGTCAAGTATATTTTTGGTAGTGGTGGAAGATAAACAGAAGATAAGATAAATCCTTTTCTACCCTTTATCTGGAAGCATTATCATGCATTATTTTCTAATTGCTGGTGATTGTAGGGTAAGTGTTTTAGATTTCTCAGTCCAACTGTACGAAGACTCTTTCAAAGCGGAGATGTATCACCAGCCTTTTGCAGCTCTTACAGAATGTTAAAGACCCTTTTCTTAGCAGATATTTTGACTTGGCTAAGCAGGAAAAGCATAGGTGGTATTAATAACATTAATGACGGCTGCATTCCATACAGGTGAGCCAGTTCCAGTGCTCTGGTATTGCGCATACTCACTCACTGACATGGCTTGTTAGGACACTGAATGGAATGGAGCCATCGCTAATGTGATTATTTACACCTGTGCTTTTCCTGCTGTAAAATGTGTTTTGTGTGTGCTGTGAAAAGTGTTAGGGTTAGAACAAAGGATGAAGGAGCCTGCAGGCCGCAGGAACTCTTCTGCTGCACGCGCAGCAGAAAGAATGAGCTGAATCCGGTTCAAAATTAAAAACAATATTTAATGTACTACACGAAATTCACTTACAAACTGAACTAACTATCAATAGTAATGTTCTCGAGAGCAGAGACCACATACACGCATCTCCTCACAGTCCGGTGCGGCCAGTTAGCTGAAAATGAGAGCTGCAGAGATCTGAGGTAAACTCCCTAAAACATTGTCTTTTGTATCCCCTGAGAGTCGGAATGTGTCCGATACTGTCATAAAACGTGTGAATGACCCTCCGTGGCGATTAGTGATTGGCTTCATTTGAATTCTGTCCCCTCCCTGGATCGATCCCTTAGCAAAACATCTTGGCTCCTCGCAAAACATCTTGGACTCCTCCTCTCTGTCCTGCTAGTCAGCTTGGCATTTGAACGTCCCACTGGCCCCATCCTCCATCGATGAGGTCGCCTCCATTTGCTGCTGCATGTCTGTGTAGCCTCACTCAGAATCCCTATCTGACCCTCAAGACTTACAGTGTTTTAATACCTACAGTGACTATACTTCTATGATCTAATACATTCAATGAGTTAATATACTGTAACACATAATATCCTCTATAAGTGAGGATATTGTAAACATATAATACATTCCATATGGAAACATATTGTGACTAACATATTTATTATTGTAACACTTCTACTCATCACTAGGGGTGTTATTAAATCCTACTAATAATGTGTTTCTAATACTGAAATTCTCCACAAAAGGTTCTATTAACATGGCATTACATTGTGTAGAATAAAGCTGGAAGGATTAAGTCCATATCCATGTGTAGCCGGTAATGAAGTGTTCCTCCTGGGCTACTGTAGGGCTGGGTAGGCCTTAGCCCCTCCTACTTCCTGGTTCCCAATTTGTTTGGTCCACCATATATAAGCCATACCATGAGCTGCGTCTTTCCTTCTCTCTGACCCCCAGGCTTCGGTAGGTGTGAACTTTAGCTCCTTAAGTTGAGGCATATTTGCCGTGGGTTTCACTCTGTGTCTCATTTTAATAGGTCCAGCTCCATAGAGATTCTCACCTTCCCGTCGAGCTTTCCGGATGGGGGTTGTGCAGTGAGTAGGCAGGAGAGATGTTAACTGCCACTGCTGTTTTGTTTAAGTTATCAATTTAGTTGTATTCATGGTTTTGTTTTGCTTGGTTTTGTGTTGGTAATTAGTTAATTTAGTTACCCTCTTTCATTATAACCTGTCACCAAGTATATTAGAGATATATCTTTTTATTGTTTTTTTAACTTATTAGACTTCCTGTATTTTAATACCCTGTTAAAGTGTTAATTGTTATAAATATCATAATCTTGGGGTAATCCTTTGTCTCAGTAAGTCATTCACTGCCACATGTGCCCTTATATAGAATCTGTAGGCTTTTTAGTGGTTTGAGCCGGTATTAAAGGTGCAGTGCACTGTCAATTTTAAACCCAATCTCGGCCTTGCCATGGCCTGTGGTCACACATGGATCAATCAACTGCCAGTTATTCAACTTCAGGATAATTGATTGTGGTTTGTGTCAAAGATGTTTTTTTTAAGCAAATTTTAACAATGAACTCTATCCATGATAGGAGCTGTAAATTATGATGTGGCGCAAAGCTTTTTTGGGATGGGAGTCTTTGAAATCTATATCTAAAAGATATGTAATGTCCACATTTTTAATTTATTGCTCCAATATCATGTATGGCCACTAATGTATGGTTACTGTTTGGGAACTAATTTAAGTCTTGTCAAGGAATGAATGAGGTCATTGCCAAACATTAACAGTTGGATGTCAGACTTATGTTACACAATGCTGGTTCTAGGCTGGACGCTTCTCTATTGAGGGAAACAAAAATCTCTGCTGAAGTGTTTTGCAGACTGGTTGACCTTAGCTTTAAAGCATTAATGTCTTCTTGTTTCTGTAAGCGTGATTGTGCTATCACTGTTGAGCTGGGTGGTTCTGGACACAGTTATGACTGCTTTGCACAGCCTGGAGGGTTTCTGGCCCCATCAACACTGAAAGTGCTTCATCTGGGGCCCTGAAGCCGGCTGCTGCACAGAATGCTGGAGGTTATTTATAGTGATTCATATGGTAGGCAAATAGATAGTTACTGGAGGGATGTGGTGAACTGTCATTTGTTAAATTGATGTCTGGAAGTTGGTAGCTTGGCCAGAAAGCTTTGGTTGGTGTGAGCATTTTTGTTGGTTGGCTCTTTGTGCTGTGGGTTTTGGGACGACTTGGGTTGCCAGGGAGCCTTTGCTTTAGAGGAACCTTTGAATACTATTTTGTTATACTGTTATATACTTTCATCGCCATGCGTGGACCGAACTTTCAAAGAACACCTCGCTCTACAATCTTACTGTGTAATATCTTTGGTCTTCTGTCCCTCCCTGCACTCCCACTCTTCAATGCATCTCAAGCTGCCGGAGTTGCTGGGTTGCTGGTTGAAGATTATTTGGTGGGCTGGGGGACACGCTACATAACCGGTCAGAATGAAATATGTATATTACCTGAAAAACGTATATGAAACATCGAACAAAAAGTTCGGAAATTCGTGTTTGCTAGATTATTTCTCTGTTGTAACAATGCTTCTTGGCAATAAATGTTATACTGTTGGAAAGCCTGTTTATTTACCTTTCAAACGGTGCCCCATTTGTAAGGAACATGCATTTGTGGGATGAGCAGCACACCTGAGTATGTGGGTTGCACCCATGAAGAATTTGCCAAATCTTCTCTGCCAATGCCAAACAGCTTATTCTGCTGTTGCTATTGACTCTTGTTTGGTGTTTGGTGGATTGGTTGATTGAAGTATATCAGTAATAAGGAAGAAACAAGACATATTGGCAATTTTACAATTTATTCATTTAAAAAACAGGAGCCTCAGTAGCGTGTGGAAGAACCATACACAGCCACAACAGCCTGGCTCCTCATGCTGGTCACCAGCCTGGTCACTGCTGTGGGATGGCATTCCACTCCTCAAGCAGGATTTGTCGCAATTCAGCCAACGTGGTTGTGTTGGTCACTCTAGGACGAACAGCTGGTCCCACAAGTGTTCACTTGGGTTGAGGTCAGGACTGCTGGCAGGCCATTCCATCCTCTCTACTCCCAAATTCTGGAGGTAGTCTCTGATGAACCCCACTCTGTGGGGGCGAGCGTTGTCATCTTAGCGGGTGGAGTTCGGTCCCAGACTGTGGAGAAATGGGATTGCCACTGGTTGCAGAATCTCATCTCGATATCTCTCTGCATTGAGATTGCCTCCAATGAAGACAAGCCTCATTTTTCCAGTGATGGAGATGCCGCCCCACACATCACACTGCCTCCACCAAAAGGTGTTACTCTATCGGTGCAGCAATCAGCATAGTGTTCTCCCCGTCTTCTCCACACTTTGACTCTACGATCCAACTTCCTTAGGCAGAATCTGGACTCATCGCTGAACATAACGTTCCTCCACATGTTCAGGTTCCAGCGCACGTGTTGCCGACACCAGCGCAAACGGGCCTGACGGTCAATAGCAACAGCAGAATAAGCTGTTTGCCATTGGCAGAAGATTTGGCAAATTCTTCATGGGCGCAACTGACATACTCGGCTGTGCTGCTCATCCCAGAAATGCATGTTCCTTACAAATGGGGCACCGTTTGAAAGGTAAATAAACAGGCTTTCCAATGGTATAAAATTCATTGCCAAGAAGCATTGTTGCAACAGAAATAATTTACGAAACACTAATTTCCGAACTTTTTGTTCGATGTTTATATATTAAGGTGTGTATGTCGTGTGTGTCTGCTGGTATTCCTGAATTTCTGACGCAGCTGTTTTTTTTTTTTTTTTGCTGCAGACATTTTCAACACCGATGCCTGCTTACATAATTATGTTGAGTCGGGCTGTGACAACAGACATTGGAGCCTCTTTTCACTGCATCAAATCAATATTATAATACTTTCTGCATTCGCTGTCAATGCTGGAAATGATTGTAAACTGCAAAAGTAGAATTGTTGAATGTGAATGTAATTGGTGACTCTAAAGTTGTCGGTAGGCTTTGTCAAAGCTGCTAGTCGGATGGTCGAACAGCTGCCTTTTTATTGTCCCCTTAAACTTCAACCTCATGATATTGAATCACACTCTCTGATGTGTCTGTTATTGAGGCTTTGAGTATGATATATTGCATTTCAATAAGCAGTGGAAGGCTATTGTACTCATCCGTTGCCTCACTTCTGATCTGCTCTTTTGGCATTCTTTCAAATTAATATTACAGAAGTATATTTAATGTTCTTTAATGTATATATGAGAGAGAGAATGTAAGTTGTATTATATTATGATCCAAATAAACCAGTTCATACTTGACTGTGATCTGTAGGATTTCCATAAAATAATTTAATATTTGTCTCTACACCATATCTTGGCCATGATATATTAGAGCTGAAGATAAGCCAGTCAAAGGTTATTGCCCTCCTGACACTCCGGGCATGATTTGTATGGTATTAAATTTCCTTTCACTCTAACTAAAAATGATAATAACCGTTAATAATAAATGTTATTATCCTTTTTAGAGGTGCCTGTATGAGGGGAGGCAGCATTATTCTTAGAGCACCCAATATGTCAGTGAAGGAATGGCAAGGTGTTATAGAAACATTTGTATCCTTCTAGAATTCAACATCTTAGGAACTACGGAAAACATTCACCTTTGAGCTTTTTGCTTTTTGGGTTGAGGATCTGTCTCCTTGAATCTGAATTGTACTGGCTTGAATTGAAGCTGCTGGTAGTTATGTTGATATGAATCTATTTGAATTTTGGTTAATTGCTTAACGTGTGAAAATGTTATATGAATAACACTGCGACAGAAAAGGAATAGGTTAACACCACAAATGTCATCAATACGTATTGGTGCTGGGCAACGATTAAAAAATTTAATCGCATGGATTTTTTTGGCGATTAATCGCATTGTTATGGCAAAGTTCAATAATGAATTCAAAAGTAGTGTATTGCTCACTTTTATTTTAAAAGTACTGCTATATGAACAAAAGGGCAATACCATTTGGTTCACGAGATGCAGGTAGCATGTTTTATACTTAATGTGAATATAATTCATACTTTGATGGCATCTTATTTTGAAAACCGTATGTTCGTCTGAATAAACCGGAAGTTGTCTCTTGTTAATCTTTCGCTAACTTTCAAAGTCCTTCGCTTGCTCCCGATCTGTGCCGTTTAAATGCATTTACCGTGAATTTCAGCATATAGGTGCACTAAAATGACTTACTATAGGATGTTTGCTGGCTTTTATCCCACTGTTCTTGTCATCCTCTTGTTATGGATATGTATTGTCTCTTGTCTTTCAATTATAATAAATTTAAAAAATGCGTTAACGCGAGATAAAATAATTGTCGGCGTTAATTAATGAATGCGTTAACGCGAAAGTAACGCATTAACTTGCCCAGCACTAGTATTAATTAATTTCAATTAATTACAATTACAATGAGCTTTTTACAATACAAACATTTTTCTAGCTGTTAATAATATGATGCCAGGACAAGCCATCGGGAGCACTGGGCGAATTCCCAATGGGCCTGGCCATGTGCTGACTCAGCAGAGATAACATTACATTAGAAAAGTTGATATACTGGACAATAAAACAAAATAGAGCCTTACTGCATTATTTTTCACTATATTGTTAAATGTCACCTGGTTCCAGAATTTTGTTTTCCTTTCCACAAATTAAGACATTTTCATCATAAATTGGTGCCAGTGTCCTGGTCCTGTCATCTCTGATTGGTTGCACATGCATGTATGCATTAACGTCATGTTCTTTCATTGTGTGGAGTGGGCAGTGTGCGTGGCCAAATGTGGAGAAACTGGCCAGCACAGGTGAAAGAGGGAACAAGACAATAAAAAAAGGTGCAGCTGATAGGGAGAAGAGAAAAAGTGCTAAGTTACAACTAAAATACATGTTACTGTTATTAACAATTAGCTCTGTATTTTTTTTTAATTTACTAGATCACATGCATCTGTCTGCCCTTGACTGATTCAGTGTGAACTTTATTATCTGAAAGACCAATCCACCATTAACTTCCGATACAAAAGGACTATTTTCTTCAGCGCTGTGTTTGGCTGGAAAACAAAGGCAGTGGATGGCAGCAAGAGTGACTTAGCTTCATATGCAATTTGATAACAATTTTGAACAATTCAAAAG
This sequence comes from Anarrhichthys ocellatus, assembly GCF_004355925.1. Lineage (NCBI taxonomy): Eukaryota > Metazoa > Chordata > Actinopteri > Perciformes > Anarhichadidae > Anarrhichthys > Anarrhichthys ocellatus. The sequence goes on along the minus strand of NW_022280068.1, from coordinate 1,787,741 downwards.
AACAATACAAATGGGACTATTTTTACAAACTCGTGTCATATTAGTAATCTATAAGTGATGGGGCCCTCATGCCTCAAAATTACAATAATGCCACCTAAAAACATAACAGAGTTGACTATTGTACCTCAATTTGTCAGTTGTTCAGTGAGAACCGCTGCCTTACTTAGCCAAAAAAAGACAAAGAACGCTTGTGAGAGATGTCCACTGTCACACCCCCCAAGTACCTATTCTGCTATGGGCATTGCCTCTGAAAGTGTCTAAGCGCACCACTAATCGGCTTGTTCTGTGACTTATTGGCTTATGGCACAAACCAAAATCAAAGGTACACATGTGTTGACAGATTGTGTCGAGATGTCAGAAGCATACTCTTGGTGAGAGCATCCGACGGCCGGTTATTACGAAAATGTCCCATTGGACTGAAAGCCTATATCTCCGACAGCCTGTTTCCCGGACACAAACGGCCATTGTTCTGAAGGTTAATGTCTCCGAAAATAAAAACTCTGTGCAAGGAACAGAAGCTCATGGCATTTTTTTTCCCTCTAACTGGTGAAGCCATGACCTGCCGCTCTGCCTCCTATTACTTTTTGCCTTCTTTGGTTGGGTTGGTTGGGTTTAGCCATGAGGATTGAGATTACTCGGGGTGAGGGTAATTATTTGGATAAGCCAACCGGAGGAACAATGGGCGGTTCATGCCTTCACCATGGTAGAAAAAAAATATTGTCACGGGGAAAGGTCCAATTAGTCACTTTGGAAAGTAATTAGCCATATGCTTCTGTTTGTTACATGACAGTTTGTATTTTCTGAGCAATGGGCAATCGGAATGGGAGTTTGTGTTAAGGATAACAAATTTCCCCCTGGGATGAATAAAGTGTCTAACAGGCTGTCAGACAAATGGGCTTTTGGTCCAATGGGACATTTTTCGAGCTATTGGGGTTTCAGAATAATAGGCTGTCCAAACAATGGCATACTTTGTTAGGTTAAGGAAAAGATCATGGTTTGGTTTTTCTGTTGCATACAAGACGTAGGTTATGTACTAACGTGGTTGCTCATGTAATTCACAATACCAGTTTGTTTCACCTGTCCATAATAAACAACCTCTTTCCTACTCTAAGTTGCTTGCACAGATGACCTATAAGCCTGTTTTATGTACCTGATGGAGTCTAGAATAAAAGTTATTTTATTAGCAAAATAAATCATTATTGTGTTATGTACAATTACAAAGATGTAACAAGTTTCTGTTCAACATTAAGTGTATTTATTGGAATTTTGATTTGAGGATAATGATACTTGATAACAGAAATGAATTATTTTTCCTGACTTGAACTTTGGCAGTAATCTGTCAATCACAGGACATCTGTTTAATAAGATTCCCTGGGGAAACATGGCCTATGTCATGGTAGACAAAAGTGAAGAGAGAAGACAGAAGAGTAGGAAATGAAAAACAAATAAATAATTGGCAGAAAAAAGGCAAAGGGACTGTTGTGAAGAGCTGTGAGAGGTAATTAAAAAGAAGAGAGTGAGACAGAGTGAGTGATGCAGGATAAGGTCGATGGCCTCTCCCTGGTTGTAAATATGGTTTGATTTGGTGATTTATTCATGGTGTTGATTTATTCAGCTGCAGTGCAAAACATCGCCCTCAGATTGCTTCTCTATCAATAAAACAATGTTCCTGGAGACAGGCAAGTGTGTGTGTGAAAGGGTGAAAATGAGTCCCATCATGCATATAGCGGTAAGATGAGACCAGCTATCCTGAAACCACCCAGAGAGCAGAGGACTTTACATTTAGCTTACATCTGGAACTTCTTTTCTGGCCTCCAGTGTTTCGGCTTCAACTTCTGACAGTCTTCCAGCAAAAGAAACTCCACAGTTTGACTCGATCCTGCCTCTGTGTCGTGGGAGGATTGTTGCAGCTCACACACTCCAAAACCTTCGATATTTGGAATCATTTATAAGTGTAAGTAGAAAGTGATGTGTCACCAAATTAGTGACCAAGTTACAGTCTCAATCAACCCTGAATTTTTGCCACAAGCAGTCATCCTTTCAGCTTCTCACCTCTGATGGAAAGCAGGTTTTTTGTGTTACCATTTACTGAGCACATGCCCTATAGCAAGACAAAATTTGTATTTCTTGGATTACAACTTTGCCTGATACATTCTTGAGCTTCCAAGTGTTCCTTATGTATTCAAGTCCGAAGAACAAATGTTTTAACATCAACATGCTATTTTCACAAGCGCTTCTACAAAAGTTTTCCCGCGTGACCTGACCTAGGTTTCTTCATACATAAACACCACTACCAGTTTGGAGAAGCAGATAGAAGTACTAGCACAGAAGCTAAAACATGTAACATACTAAAAAATCCCACAAAAACACAATCGAACTAACCAATCGAGGTAGTGGTGGATCAGCAACTCCTGTGGTCTGTGATGTAAAATGTCTGTCTTTGTCAATCTCTTTGCTTTGAAGACAACAATATAAAGGTTTCGGAAAGGGCTGTCTGAAATTAATCTAAATATAGTATACATTTAAACTGATATTAATATATTTTTTAAGTTGGGCCTTTATTTAGGTAGGTAAAATACATTTTCTGCTGCCCCCCCCCTCCTCAGCTACTTTATCCAGTCTGGGAGTTAAGGGAACCTTGAGACTTTTAAAGACATTTTACTCACATTCTCTATGAAAGTATTGATGACAAAGACAGTTTGAAAAAAATATGACAAGCAAATTAATCCCAGGAAAAAAACTCACTGACTGTTAAGGGAAACTGACTTACTTTATTATCTGTACTTCTGATTCCTTTAAGCATAGTTGTCTTCATTTTATGAAGTCTTTTCGTAATTTTCTAATCATTTTCTTATCTTTTTTTTTCTATTTTCTATCACAGGTAATCTGCTTCTTAATAAGATTCCCTCGGGTAAACATGGCCAATATCATGGTAGACAAAATTGAAGTTATCTGTCAGTTGTCACCTTCAAAAACCCTCATGCAGTCAAACTCGACTCATGTCAAATCCCATCATGTGTGTGTGTGTTTAAGAGAGTGAGAGTGATGGGATTACTCTTATGTGGGATCAGATGTGCTCTGTTTGTCTGCTTTGTGTCAGTGGGAGAGGCTGGTCCCAGTCAAAATGTGGGATCAGTGTCAGGATCAGTGAGAATCTCCAGCAGCTACGACACACAGCATGTGGGTATCGGACATGGCCAACGTACCATTGAATTATTTCTGAGTGCGGCTGTGTGTGTTGATGTTTGCACTGGTGGATATGTAGTATTTGTCTGTCTACTAGTCTGTGTGTGTGTGTGTGTGTGTGTGTGTGTGTGTGTGTGTG